>NW_025778534.1:0-71330 GCF_021130785.1 Homalodisca vitripennis
GAAAAATTAAACCAACAAATCTGAGCTTTCTACTTTTCTTAAGCTGTGCTTTGTTAAAATGTTGTCAAATCTGCTACGAGATAGAAGGATTTTATCTTAATAAAGATTTAATCAATTTAAAACATATTTTAACTAAAAACATACTGTACTTTTTAATGATAAAAAAAACTTTTCGTACTAAATAAACCAACATGAACTCACCAAGCTCTCTCTCTCTCAGTTTTACTTAGCATTAAAACAGTGCAAAACCAAAGAATGAATTCAGTGAATTGCCGGTTTATTCTCAACAACCAGTTTGATACCGTCCTTTAAATGAAACAGAAGTTAACAGAGAACTTGTTAGAGTCCCTTTTAGGCCGAGAAAGAAACGCAAAACTGCACACAGTTGGTACACAACAAAAAAACGAAAAAAATAAGGGATTACATATTTAATATAATTACGAAAGATATTGAAAAGAAAGTAAAAAAATAAACAAACAGAGAGTTTTCACAATCGTTTTTTTTTTAATGACATTTATCCCCGATGATTAGTACGTTCTTTTCAAGATAATCAAGACTTGAATTGATGAATTTCTTAGGAATATTTTGTGAGAGATATCAAGATTTATTCAACACAATTCATTAAAGAGCATTATAGAATTTTTCTTATAGAATATAGCCACCATTTTGTGTTGAAACAAAATAGGTTATTACTGTAGATTAATATTCCAATGTGATTCCTATGAAGAAAGTACACCCAAACTATGGTTATCTAAAACAGTACTATGGACGTGGGGAGGGACTGCAAGTTTTAGAGTTAAGACTTTATTCTTACAAAGTTAATTGTTATAATTTCTTTATCTTGTATAATAGTCCTTCTTTTCCAGTAAACAACCAAGTGTAATTTTTCTCATTTTTGTTTTAATGTCTTTAATCTTTTTTTTTTTTCGGCATCCAAAACAGTCAAATGAAATCTGTTTCGGCAAGTGTAGCTTTACAATCTTACACTCAACCTCGGCAATTATTGTAAATCCCGAATTTATCTTTCATTTTCTCCAAAATTCACGATTTCTATGTTGATTCTGTCTCCTTTTGCTTCCCAATTCATTTAACTCTCTTACTCACTCTTTAAACTTACATTCTCCAATATCATTATAACTCTTTGCAAGAACTCCATTTAAATAGAAAAAAAAATTTAAAGACCGGAAAAAAATGAAATTTGCTTAACAATCACTCGAGAAGTCGGGGAGAATGGGTGAGTAAAACCGCATATCTTTTCAAGAGGATTCTTCGTTTTTAAAATTTCTCCAAATGTACCTATTAAAGAATCATCGAGGATTTCTGGTTCAAAATCATAAAACAAATTCAAACAATCCATATAAATGAAAAAATACAGGTAATTATCTTTTCAGTAAGTAACACGTGTGTATCGGATACACTACAAACCTAAATGTATTCTTTGAAAAGGAAAATAAAAATTTCTGTCGAATGGTTCGCAAGAGATAAGATAAAAATTTTTATTCTGTTTTCTAAAATTCTGTAAACAAATTTTGTTTGCTTCTTGTCTCCATATTGTGCAATTTTGTAAGCAGGTTATTCAAAATGGTGTTAAATTTAATTTTCGAAATTTTCTTCAGGTTTAAAGGTCTTTCTACACAAAATTTAAATTACAACCCTCGTACAAAAACTAAAATAGTCTTTTATCGATAATTTCTACCTCTATTAAGAACAGCTTGTAACAGTTGGCGATTATACTACTTTCCAATTTTAAAACAAAAAGATTTTTTTTTTATAAATGGAGATAATGGAACTAAGTCTCTGCCGAGATATAAATTTTTCTCAGCCGCAAATGTTTGTGTTTACATGATTCTACAGACAGAGATAATAATAGAAATAATTTTCATTTCTATTGTATCAACTACTATTTAGGGATTATTTTTGGTCCTATTGGATTACAAAGATTATTCCGGAAGAAAATCGAGATTTTTCAATCAGCGAAATGAGTATATTTTTGAGAGGTTTATTAGAAGGAATCTGAAAGAGAATAATAATTGAACAGTGCATTCAATTATTGTAAAAAGACAAAATGAATGATTGTTGTCTTTGGTGTAGTGTTAGTTAGTGTGCGTGTTTGCGCTACTGGGGAATCACGATCACATTCAACTTCCTATCGGTTGTCCCTATTGTTTAACGAGACGTTGGCCCTGCCACTGCTACTGTCGCCAATCGCAAGTATAAATGGCTTAGGAGCTGTAAATTAGGTGGTTCCTTAGACTCTGGAATTTTTTTTGTTCCCAAGTCTGCATTTTTTCTTTGGTAACTACTGTGTGTAAGAAGTTGAATGGGATGAGATAAGCAATTAGGGAATTTTGTGTCGGGATGTTTTTGTTAAGTGTAATGTTGTATTAATTGTAATGATGTGAATGATGAATGGTAATGAAACGAGATTAAGGACAGAGAATGGAAATGTACGGAAGTTAAGGAAAGAGAAGGAATTAAGGAATGAAGTGGAAAGGTGAGGAAGCAAATGGCGCGCCAACCACAGGTATGTCATTACTTAATCTCGGCTTTGTTCTTATAGTTCATTACACTACTGGGCCAACGTCGTGTTGTAAATAGACTTGTCCCCAAACCACTGAACGACAAAACCCATGTCATTCCTCAATAAAAAGCGCGCCTGAAGCTCTGGGTATTTGAACCCAGAAACCTCAGGGCGTTTGAAGGCAAGCGTCTTACCAACTTTGAGCCTACGGAGAGTCTCGAAAGTTATAAGCTATAAATCTCTGCATATATAAGTTAGGTTCAAATTAGGAGTGCTCAGTTTACAAATTTATTAATAATTTTATATTTCAAAAACCAACTCAATAACCGATTTTAATGAAATTTGGTACACATATAGTAAACATACTCTTTCGAACTTAAAAACTTATCCATAAGGGTAGAAATCATCACCCTATTTCTTAATATTCATGAAAAAATTTATAAAAAAAATTATCAGAAAAATCTGAAACTTCAAAAACAAAGCGAAGTTCAACTTAAAATTTCATAGAAAAATAACAAAATTTTCAAAATACTACCCCAATCATCCCTTATCTTAAAACTCTTATATCTCGAGAACTATTGGAGCTTTTTTGCTGAAATTTGGTATATAGGATCAGTAAATATTAAAGTATTTTTTAAAATCATAACTTCCGGTCCAACCCTTAAGATGACCTTGGAATAGTTTTTTGTTAATATCATCCCCATTTTTTAAGATATTCTTTTGAAATTAAAAATGAATACTTATATCAATGTCTTTAACAATTCTGTAAAGTTGTAGAATTATCCAATGAATAATATAGACAATAAGACGATTTTTTCAAAAATTTTACTGAATTTCTCTAATATCGTTCTTAATCACATCATAGGCTAAAAATTTCTCAGAGACAACAACAACATAACAAATCGCGTTTGTAACAGCTTTTTGAAAATCCATATTGATAATTATATCGTTCTTTGAAACCAGAAATATTTGTCAAACTCTTTAGTTGTATCAATGACATAAATAGGGTCTATTCGCTAAAAATTCTTTAGGATTGTAATACATTTCCTTATTATTACAGTAAACTTTCTTAAAATCTTGATACATCTGATACATGATTCTGAAAAGACCTCCGGAAATGTTTAAATTTTGTAATTCATCTGGATAATAAGAACCGTTCAATTTTACTCTGATATTTTTTACATCCAAACTATCAAACTTTGAAGGATTTTTTTCTTGATTTATTCTGTCTATCTGTTTGAAAACCTATGATAACGAACTTGGGATTGAAGATATTTCTATAAATATTTGTGATATCGAACGAATAAGTTGTTCCGGAAATACCTTTTTGTTCAATACATTGCCAATCTAGAAAATTAAACATAATGTTTTGACTTTTTGTAATTTCATCAATCAACCTTATTTTACTCGTGATTTTATAATCAATCATTGGAACTCTAATAAAAAAATCTGTAATTGTTATTTTTTCCATCAACAGGCATAACATTTCCAGTTGCAGTCTTCAGAATCACATCATCGTCTTCTGCTCTTATAAAACTTAGATAAAATCCTCCTTTATAGATCGGAATAGTAACATTTTCAAAAAATCCTAATCCAAAATGAGATAAATTTCCAGCTGCTTCAAAAAACACCAAATTTAAAAATCTGATTCAAAGCCATTAGAAGTTTGAGAAATAACATCACTTTTTGAATACGAAATAGTTCCTTTAATTGTGCTTAATTGGCCACAGTTTTCGACTTCTTCTATCAATTTATTGTGTTTTCTTACTTCAATCTTAGAAAATAAAAACGGTATAAAAATTATCGATTAATCTAACATTATCAGTTCCAAGATATGCTTGACCATCTTGTTTTGTTAAAGTTCCAGAAATATAAAACTGGAAGTTAGACGAGCAAAAGTTATCTCCAAAATCAATATTAAACTCAGTTCTTTTATTCGGTTCATTCAAATGTTGTTTACTAATTGGATAGAAATTTTTAAACTCCGCCCTTTCAATATCACTAGCATATTTTCTGTAGTCCGCCATTTAATAAGAGAAAATTTAGAAATTTTAAACATCATGTATCATTTTTTTCATCGATCTAATGTACGTTTTTATAAGAAAAAGATATAAATTTTAGTAAAATAATTAAAAAGATTAGAGTCATTTTTAATGATCTACTTCGTCCATATTCAGGATTCTCTTCCTTAAATTTTGCGATCTCGGTCACATATTTCAATAAAATCTGCACAGGATAGTAACCGCTATCTATAATATTGTTCCAATCAACTGTATCTTTATTTTCATCCAAAAAACTTTATACTCAAGTGTTGATAGAGACAAAGAACAGACATATGATCTTTTAATTGATAATGTATATTTTCTTGAATGAACTCTGATGATAAAGTTTTGATATTTAGCAATGTTATACCAATTCAATTTGTTTACGTATAATCTCATCATATCTTCGGATAATTCATATTTTTGAGAAATGTCATCCCAATGTTCTTTTTTCAAATCTCTTTCGTGTTGCATGATAAAAAGATCGAAAGCACTGTAATGTCCCGCCATCTCTATTTATTAAGAAAAAATTTCAAAATCAAGTTTTTATAAATTGGCTCTTTTTTGAGTTACATTCAGCACATTTTCCAGAAATTCTCTTAACTCCGTTAATGTTTGCATAGTATTTTAATATCATTTGTTTCAGTTTTTGCCTTACACCTCACACAGTATATGAGCGCCATTTATATAAGGAAAATTAGTCCATCATAGCCGCCTACTCCATTAAATCTGTTGTCGATGTTTTCAAAAGTTTTATCGACATCTTCTTTAAATTTATTAAAGTTTTCTTCTAGTTTATTTACTTTTATCGAGATATAAAGAGTATCGATCATCTATACTTTTAAGTAATTCATTATTATGTGTTATTTTCTCATTGAAACGTGTATCAAAATCTTTTAAAAAAGTTTACTTCCTCATTGAAATGTGTATAAAAATCTTCCAGAATTTTGTTAATTACTTCACCAACTAATACATTAACATCATTTTTATATGTATTAAAGTTTTCTTCTAGTTTATTTACTTTATCAAGTAATTCACCAACATCGTCTACTGATCTTTTACTTCTTTCATCAAGTTTTTCATAGACTTCTGTTGTAAAATCTTTAACATGCTGTTTATGATTCTCATAATTTTGTTTTAGTTTCATTAAACATTTTAATAGGATCTTCTAATTGAATCATTACAACAACATCAAATGGATTAATTCCTTTACTAACACCGCTAATTCTTTTTCCTTTAAAATCTAAGGCATTTTTAACATTCGGATCATGTAAATCAAACAATATCGATGTTTCTGATAATTTTAGAGGTTTTAAAATTTGTTCTTTAACAACAACATCATGTTTTGTCAATACCAGGTCGAACACCGACAATTCTTTTCTTATTAGCTAAACTAACATAATTCTTTTCAACTTTGATTGCTTCAGTAATTTCATCAGCTTTTTCGATATGAGACATTAAATTGGTAAATAATTTTTTTACACCATCATCAACTTCTTTTTCCAATGTTTTTATTTTATCAGCAACTTCATTTGAACTCATGAAATTTGCAAGTTTGTTTATCATATGCTGCTTTTAAAATCTTCAATCTCGACAGCAAACATAATCTGAATCTGGAAGGTTTTGTAATAAATTTTCTAACTTGTTATCAAAACTCATTTCTCAAACTATCAAAATTTGAAACTATTATCTACATTTTGAATAATTTGTGTACCAAATACGTCAAAAATATTTTGTGAATCCATATTTTATTAAGCAATAATTTGTTAACAACTTCTTTAAAAAATCTTTACCATTACTCAGTTCATTCAACACAAAAACACATAAATGACCACAAATTGGGGGATCTTTGTAGTCTTGAATTTGAGAATCGTTATAATAAACGCTTGATTTTTTCAAATATTTAATCAATTCTATAGGTGGTTTGTCCTCAATTCTTCCATACGAATCAAAATAATATGCATTCTTATCATTTTTATAATAACAAATCCAATGTGTTTCCACTTCCCAATAATCGAGTCTAAATTCACAATTCCACATTCAAATTTCTTAACTTTTTCAGGTAATGTATCTCTCATGAAGATTCCTCTAAAATGTTTAATATTTTTGCAGATTTCTTCCAATTCCCCGAATGTTAAAGGTTTAAATTTTTTTTTTCAATGTTTGATTTCACGTAATTCAAAGTTTTTTCATCTAATCCAGATCCTGTAACATCTTCCAACTCTTTATCTAACCAATTTAAAATGTTTCGAACAATAGGAATCACATCCTTTTTAACCGATTGGAGCAGCTTTACGAACATAAGGAACAACATTTTTAACAACTGGAATATTTTCTCCAAAATCTAATAAATCTTTCAAAAGTCCACCATTTTTAAGTTCTTTCAACTGATTATAAGAAAATTCTATTCTGACACCTTTATCGTTTTTCTTATGTTTTTCGAGTTTATTGTATTGTCTATTTGTTAAAAATATCTTATCTTCGCCATTTTTTAGTTGATCTATTTTAAATTGAATACTAACGGGTATTTTCTTCTTAAAAGCGGATTTTATTTTTTTTTTCTTTTCCTGATTTTTGCTGAAATTTACGTTCACCTCCATTTATATAGTTAAAATTTCAAGTTCTCTTCGATTCCCATTCCTAGTTTTCTCTTCAAAAACATTGCTCCAGCTGTTGGAAGCGCAACAAATCTTTCACCTAAACTAGCATCTTTTGATAAAAATCTATCCATTGCCTTATCTTGCAAAACTTTATCTGCGATATGTCTGGAATTTGTGTCTCTATGTTTTGCATAAAAAATATCGTGTTCCATAGCAGCTTGATCTAATTTATTTATACCAGGATCTCCTCTTTTTAGTCTTTTTTCGAGTTTTGTGCCAGGCCCCAGATACTGATAAGTTGGTACGTGTAATTCAAAAGGTAAATTTGTTTATAAAATCATTCAAAAGTCCACTACCCTCAATCATAGATGAACTTATTGCCGGCAAAACTCGTTTTTAAATATTTAATTCCATCAGGTTTTGAATCATTTCATTCAAGTTTGTTCGAAATAAAATCTTTAATCGCTTTCTTTTCGTTCAAAAAATTGTTGTTTCCAGCCTTTTCTTGAGCATAGATATAATTTATAATTCCATCGAGTTTTGTCAAATCGTCGATATATCTGTATTCAATCTTATTATCACTGTATTTTCTCACACCTGATCCTTCGATTCTTTTTTCCCAAATTGGTTTAATCAAATTGAGATATTTTTTACCTTTACTTGACTTTGGTTTCTTAGTTGATGGATCATTATTTTTGTAAATTGAATCAGATTTCCATAAAATTTCAGTATACTTTTTCAAGTCTTCTTCAGAATATAAACCGTCTTTTGGAACATCAGTGCCTGTTAATAATCTCCATAAACCTTGAGTTCCTTCATATGTTTTTTCATTAATAATGATATCATTATGCTCAAAATTCACGGGCAAATTTCCAATCATAAAACTTTTCTTTTTTCTGTCCCCAATACAAACCAAATTTATCATCCTTTGCTCTAGGAAGAAATTTTTTTACCAATTTCACCAATTATTATTATCCGTTGTTCCAGGACTTATTGGTTCAACTATGGTAGAGTCTTCAATGATTCGAGGTCTAAATGGTGTTGAAGATGGTAATTTTGGCAATTCAAACTCAGATTCTGGTATCGAAATACCAGCCAAATTGTCGTACAACTGGAACCAAATTCATCAAATTTTGATTATCGCTTAAAACATTTTCAATTTTGCCCTCAACATTTTTTTATTGCAGATGTTACAGGTTGATTAATTTTTTGAATAAATTCTTGTTCTTTTTCATTCAATTCGAATCTGTTCTTTAAATTCTTTGATTAATTTCTTTTCTATTTGATCAAGTTTTTTTGCTTCTTCTGAAGTTACGTTCGCCATTTATTTAGGAAAATTTTTGAAACGTAAACGTGGAACGTGGAAACGTGAACACGAAACGAGAACACGAAACGTGAAAACGAGAACACGAAACGTGAAACACGGAACGTAAAACGTAAACGTGGAACGTGAAAACGTGAACACGAAACGAGAACACGGAACGTAAAACGTGAACGTGGAACGTGGAAACGTGAACACGAAACGAGAACACGAAACGTGGAACGTGAACGTAAAAACATGAAAACAACTAGATTATCACACGTTTATATTGGAAAATTTATTCAAATATTTGCCATTTTTAGGCTTCAAAGTTAGATTAATAGTTAAAAATCCGTAGTCTTCCTTCCAAATTTTATCACATAACTCAATAAAGTGGTTAAAAAACTCATATCAGATCCCAACATAATTGTTATAAATCTTTCTCGAATAGTGATCATCTTGCTTAAAAATACACAACATATTCAGGTTATTTCTTATAACTTGTTTATCAAACCTTTGAAAAGCATTGGGAAAGATAGATACAAGAGATATTTTTTGTGACGAGACATTACGAAATATTCCTTAATAACGTCCTGATTTTCCAAAATACAATCATCAAAAAACGATTAAACGAATTGGGTTTACATTCGCTTAACGGAACTATGTCCTCAGAAGCATTATAAAAATGTGATATTTTTTTGTTTAAGTTTTTCTCAATATTTTCAAATCTTTCTTGTAATTTTTTATAGGCGTCTTGTTCTAAAGATTTACTAAAGACGTACAAATTGGAATAAGGAATCAACCTATTGTAGATGAAATTCAATAATAAAGTTGTTTTTCCACATCCACTTGAACCAACAATTAACAATCTGATTGGTTGATCTTTCTTATTTTCTTCAAACGTTTGAAGTTTTATCTGATCTTTTTGCTTTAAAAATTTCTCCATTTAAATAGAAGATTTTCATCTTGAAGCAACGCTTGCGAAAATGAAGCTGTTCAAGTTGACTTCAGAAAGCTCTAAATTAGTTTTAAAACTTTGGAACATCCTATACACTTAGAGGAAGAAATCAAATTATTTTATCGGTTTAAGCGGTTTTTATTCTGACAATTTTGTAATAAATATTAGTGAAAGTTCTCCTTATTGGTTATAGGATTTAGTGAGAAGAACATAACAAAATATTATGGTTTAAACAAAGGATATTATACTTTCGATCAAATTAAAAATTCCCTTAAAAATTATCTGAAAACCATTCAAACAATCAGATAAATCTTTTAAACTTTGACGAAAAACAAGTTTGAAATGCAAAAAAATTATCTCTCTAATAAAATTCAAATAAAATCACCAGTAAGAATAATGTTTTCAGCAATTATTGTAGAATTGTTAGGGTTTGTTCAGAAACTATTGAGCCAAATCAGGTATATTTAGGAAATAAAACGCCAAAATTTAGACCGTTTGATGTAATTGAAGTGCACTGCAATCTCGTTGAACCTAGTTTTGAAAATCATAACCGAACATTTACACAAAGAATCTGAAATTTTGTACACATTTTTCCCAAATGTTGCTTATGGATCAAAAATCAGTGAAAAACCAAATGAAATCGATTATATTCCAATTAGAAAAAATATTAAAAGAATTCAAAAAATCGTTCTGACTATTCAAGACTCTGAAGGAAATCTATTAAATAATGAAGAGTAAAACAACAATATATTTAAGATTGTCGAAAGAATGATGAATCAAGGGGGGAACGAATCGTTTCTTACCTTCAAATTTTCAAGAAAACAACTTTTGAATGTATAAATTACAGGAGTCTATGCCATAGACCCTTTCAAAATCTTCATCCTGACACTGTTTTTATCAATGAATCTGGCCTTTATTCTCGAAATAAAAATTACTAGTTAAATTTTTTTTTCTATCTAAATGGAGTCAGTTGTGAATCTACTCAAATTCAATAATAAAGAAATTTTAACATTTGTTTGACGAAAATAATGAATTTTTGGTTTAAGGCGAAAGATGTTGCAGAGG
Source organism: Homalodisca vitripennis (assembly GCF_021130785.1). Taxonomy (NCBI): domain Eukaryota; kingdom Metazoa; phylum Arthropoda; class Insecta; order Hemiptera; family Cicadellidae; genus Homalodisca; species Homalodisca vitripennis. The sequence goes on from NW_025778534.1 coordinate 10,487, forward strand.
TGTTAGAATATAAAGATACGAAGAAAGCAATTAAAGAACATGTCAAAGAAAAATATAAAAAAAACCTTCGAAAACATACATTCTGAAGGTAGGGGTGATTCGCCCCCGCCTTCAAACTTTCAAAAAAACACTGTTTTCATCAATGAAGCAGGCATATATTCTTTAATCTTGAAATCTAAAATGAAAATAGCAGAAATGTTTTCAAGATTGGGTTTTAGAAGAAGTTTTACCAAGTATTCGTAAATTTGGTGTGTACAAACTTGAAAACGAAAATAAGCAGTTAAAAGATGAAATAAAACAGTTACAAATTTTCAGGTCAAATGAAATCCTTGAAAATAGAGAATCAAGAATTGCGAATGGAATTAATGAAGAGAGATATGGTATGTAAAGATTTTGATAAGAAAAAACACCATGTTTTTGTAATTAATTAAGAAGAATCACATGTGGGAATATCCTTATTACGTTATCAGAGCTCAAAAGAGAGAAATACCGAAAAGATTGAAAGAACTTGAAATTGATTACACCAGAAATGGAAATTTTATTAAGACATGGAGATCCAAAATAGTATAAATCTCTACAACCAAATGAAAGAATCTTTGAATATTTTATACAAACGGAAATCATTTTACTACAAATATCGGCAGAATCTCGACTGATTTATAGAATATCTAAATTACACGATGAAAATGTTTCTAAATTTTACTAAAAACCTCTCGATTTATTATATTTAGTTTGTAAATGTTTAGCATAACTAGGTAACCATTGTAAAATCTTTTTTTCATATTCACAAGGCATTTCGTTTTTATAACTTTCGCTGAAAATTTTTTTAGCACAATCTTTGCAAAAAGCATCTTTTCTATCTTTACTATACTGCCAGTTATTAAATTCAGAAATATTTTTAATTTCTTTACAAAAGTAACACTTTTTCTCTTCTAAAGTTAATTTGTTCATTTTATCGTATAATTCCTTACAATAACAGTCTTTTCTATTCTCTTCTTGACACTTTGTACATTTCTTTTGAGACTCCATTTATATAGAAAAAATTATTACACGATGAAAATGTTAAACTCTTGAATTATGATATTTTGTTTGTAAATGTTTTTGATAATTATTTAACCATTTTATAGTTCTTTCCACATTCACATTGAGTATCTTCATAATATAATCTATGGTGATTCTTCTTTACACAATCTTTACAATATGAGTCTTTCTTATCTCTACTATAGTGATCACTATTAAACTCTGAAATTTTTTTTAGTTTCTTTACATTTAAGACATTCTTTATCTTCCAAAGTTAATTTTTCTATTTTATCATATAATTCTTTATGATATTCCCCTTTCACAATCTTTGCAATTATAATGCATTCCAATCTTTCCTATTTTTATCTTTATAAAATTCATTTAAATCTTTAAATTCTTTGCACTTTGTACATTTCTTTTGATGCGCCATTTATATATAGAAAATTTATATTACAGTTTTGACTTCTTCAATTCATATTCATAAAACTTTCCGGTTATTTCTTCATTATTTAAATCTTTTATACTATAAGTTACAGGATCTGTGTTTATTAATTTGAATAAATCACAAAGATTTCTCTTGACCAATTGTTCTTATATTTGTTCGAAAATGTTTGTTTTTTACTAACAATTCTTACATGATCATTGACTTTAAATTTAGTTTTCGTGTGAATTTCAGGTGGAACATACTTGAAAACGGTCCTCTAATAACTCCTTTTCTGCATCCTTATCTACGTCTTTCGGTTTCATTTTGATTGTGCTGTGGAACTGTATCGTTATAATTGTTTTACGATTTTTTGAAGAATATCGATCCATTTAAAGTTTTTATTAATCTCAAAAATTACTTTCATTCTCTCATTTTGAGTTCTGTTATATCTCTCTACAATACTTGAATTTCTCTTCGTTTTCAGTATGATAAATCTTAATGTTGTATTTCCTCAAAACTTCGTTAAATTCTTTATTTTTAAACTCTAAACCCTTATCTGTTATGAAAGTAGATTTGGCGGTTTGTGATTGATCTTTATCGCGTCTTTTACTATATCTTCGAAGGCTTTTTGAAATATCCTTGCCGTTTTTTTCTTTTGATAGCTCTTGACCAAAGCATATTTTGAGAAAGTATCAATAACATTTTAACATATACTTAAATCCATCATTTTGATCTGAATAGTTAGACATTATAACTAAATCTGCTGCCCATAAATCGTCAATTCCTAATGTTATAATTTTTCTCTTTTTAAACTTTTTTCGTACTGGTGCATGAATTTCTCGAGCTTCAATCTCTATCTCATCTTTAGTCTTCAATTCTTGCTTAACAGGTTTTGGATTTGGATTCTTTATAAACTTACTCTTGTTTGTCTTACATTTTGAAACATTTTGCAGCAATTCTATACAATCCATTTTGAGTTTGAACGATTTTTGAATCTATATTTTTCGTTTTCTTTTTACACTTGTGACAGTTGAATTAAATCATCTTCCATTTACATATCAAAGTTTCCAAGTTTATTTAATTCGTCTAATATATCTGTTTATTATAGCCATACGGTACTGTATCGATCTTATTTTCTAGGACAATTCTCTTATCATCTTTAGCGTTCAGTGCCAGCTTGTTTATGGTAACAGTGTACAACTCATGTTTATAACTTTTGATGACTGTCATCTCCCTAAATTCTTCTTTATCTTCGAACAAACATTTCTTCAAGTTTTTCGATATTTATTGTTTTATTTACAACGCTTCTCTTAATTCCTTTACACCTAACTGGGTTTTTATCTAGATATTTGTACGAGTACATCTTAGACCTTAAACCACAAAATTCTTCTAAAACTTCGCTATTTAACTCATCTTTGAATTTCCCTATTACCTTCTTATTTTTAGTAGTGAAACATTCGTGATCTTTTGGATAATCCACTTGTATCAAAGTCATCTATATTTTCTTTAATAATTTTAAAAGGATCTCGTTTCAATTCTAGAAAATAACTGTCTGTATCCATGTAACACAGATTCAAATCTGGATCAAACTTCTTTAATTTGTTGTAATAAAACTCGTACATTAGCAATTTTGAGAGGTCGAGAACTGAAAATCCTATGTAAATCGGTTTGTTAAATTTAACCTTTTGTTTGTACATGTGACTCGCTATACAGTTGTCGTCAAAGATGTTAAAGCATTTTGAAATTTGTTTTCTTTAGCTTGTTTCATTGAAAATTCTTCATTTCCAAGCTTAATATCACATCTGTTTCTCACATTTTCCATAGATTTTTCCAAACACTGAGTTGTTCATCAGCTTATAAAAGTCCTTTTCAAAGTCGCTTGTAGCTTTGGTTCTCATGATTTGTGTTAAAATCAATGTATTCTTTCATAAAAGGCTTCTGATCGAATGCAATAAACTCTATTCACATGTTTCAAAATCATACCTTGTTCCAAATAGAACTTCAAATTTTTCGAATGAACAACGTATTCAGTTTTATCCAGTAGAGTTGTGCAAAGTTTGTTTTTAAAATGTTCTGGAGCAAGAGGTAAATCCTTGTGATGTTCGTGTAAATTCGTTGGATATCCAAGATCAACTTCGAGAATATAGCCATAATCTTCGTCGCCAGTGAGTTCCAAAATTGTTTCTTTCCATTCTGCAGTTTGTGTAAGTTTTTGGATCCATCCACTTGATATCACTAAACGGCAGTTTTTGCATTAGACCATACCCATAAAGGTTATTAGCATCAACGTATAACAAATAGTTTTCGGGCTTTGTCTTATCAAAATCTTTTAAATATTTGTTATTTGCTTTCACATATCGTTTAATACACTGAGAAATGCCCCCGCGAATGCCTTTTTCAATCATCAAATTACATATTATAATCGTTAATTAGCTGAAGCTCAATTTTCGTTAATTTTAACATTGCGTCCCATGCGAGACTGGGAGCTGTTAGATAGTGTGCCGGATCGAGTTTATAACAATTAAGGCAAATGTTTCTGAAATTTTCGAATATATCAGCAAGCAATAAAACATCTTGGATATTGTACAAATCAGAGTAATTTCCAAGATTTTTCTCTTTTAATTTGTTCCAAACGCTCAAGTAGTGTTGATAATCTTTCTCAGATATGCTCTCATCTGTCAAAAGTGAATAGAAATCTTGAATTCTCTCAATTCCTTCTGTGTAATCAAGTTTTTCAATACTGTCGATAAATTCATAGGGAAATATTCCTTTTCCAGATAGAATTTTAAAAATCTCGTCGTCGTCATTTGGCTGTCTTTCTATTATCTCATTCAGTCCATCTTGTATAAAATGATTTGTATGTTTGAAGTCTTCTCTCTTTAGATTTTTAGCTAACTTTTTCTATAGACGAGGCCATGAATCTGAACGTGTCTACAAACGAAAACTTGATGAATTTTCTTGGCTTATCACCTTCGAATTCATAGCCATATCCAGAATTTACAGAATAATTTATATATATTTTTCATCGGTGTTTGCAATCAAATCAACATTTCCATATTGTTTAGCCAATTCTTTTATGTACAAATGAGTATCGTAATTTGACATATTGTGGCAGAAAACGGGAATATTCTGAGGAAATTTCAAATTTAGATTGCAACATGCATGAGCTGCGCCTCGAAACTTGCCGGTTAAATGACAATGATCTCTCACTTTATTATAACTCTTATCTTTTCCAACTATCAGGAGTAAAACCATACTGAATTGACCCAACATCATAAGCAGACCATTCACAGATATGACAAACGTTTGAATTTTGATACGAAATTTCTTCTTCTTCTGTCAATTTCATAGGTTTCATGTTCTTAAAATTATATTTTTTCGCTATGTATTTCGATAATTTATTGAGTTCTTCAAACAATTTTGTCGGGACGTTTTTCAAATCTTCTTCATTTTTGGCACGATAACATATCGGTTTGTACATGCGATTGGTCACATTCGACACTAAATATAGAGTAAAACCATAAGGAATGTGCCTCTGAATCTTGGTTGTAGTCGATCTTTGTGGATTGTTCTTGCATGTCGGAATTTTTTCTAATATGCTCTCAAAGTCCATATAAATTACGTACGGATGGTTTAAATTTCTTTTGATAATTAGTAAATTTAGTTGTTTGACCTGGAAATGGCATAATTGGCTTACAAACTTCATGATTTTTACAAATTTCTAAATGATCTGTTAAATCTCCAGATTTGTAAAAATGGCTTAAACATCTTCTACACAAAAATTTTCTTTCTTTATGTTTAGACAACTGCGAAGAAACAAGCTTATTTAAATCGGTTATCAAAACATAATGAGATTTATCATCTTGTTTAACATACAATAAATCAATGTTTGTTTCAGCGTCATATTTTTCAGAAATTTGTAACGGAACAATGTTAATATTTTCATCAAAACTGTAGACATTGATAGACATTGTTGGATACTTATACTTGGAATTGTAGCTTCGTTTTTCAAATATTTGTATATCTTTCAGAGACATTGGATACTCAAAACCTGAAAATATTTCGTCATTCACAAATTTTTCGTATTGCTTTACACGTTCACAGTCTCTTTCTGGTTTTTCAATAGCACATCTTATTGAGTAAATAAAGCAAAAATCATCTCTATTTTTTATATTTATACAAGCTTTTTTATCTTTGATATTCTTTGGTAAATCGATGTATGATCCTGCATTCATCATTTCGTGTTTGTTAAGGCTCAAAACTAGTTGTTTACAACTTTTAAATGTCCATCCGGAACCTTTATTTGGGTTATTCGTTTGTTCTCGATGTGTTAATTTATTAAATTGCTTAGTAATAAAGTCGTTTACGTCAAAGATTTCGTCTGCTTTGATAGTAAAATACATTAGACATGTTTTTGCGGTTCACCATTCACTAAAGTTCGTTTCGTATTCACATTCCAAAGAGAGATAGCCCTTCATATTTTTAACATTTTCTTGAAATTTCTCGATTAAACTTTTAATTTCTGACCGCATAATTGAAAGATATTTGTAAATTGACATGGAATTGTCGTTCAAGTTTGTTAAAATGTATTGCTTGAAAAGACCGTGTATTGAGGATAAAACTTCTACATCAAATGATATTTTCGGATTTTACTTTAAGAGTTTTATCAATTTCTTCGATCATTTCAGACTTGGTTTTATCGTTAGTACCGATAGCCAACTTTTCAGCTATTGAATGAAGTTTTTCATCATTAAATAGGTCGAGATTTTTCTTTTCAACTTTGAAATTTCTCTTTAATTCACGTAATTTCTCAATATTAAACATGTTTTCGTGATCGGCAATTTTATTTTCTCTAGCCCACTGTCTTAAATAATTTAGTTCATTATTGTAAATTTGCTTGTTTTTTCATGACTTTTAGAATTATAATGGCGATCATAGTTGTTTCTTAAAATTTCTATTTTGCAGAACGGACATGATATTTTATCGCGCTCCATTTAGATAGAAAAATTTATTTAACTAAATGGTGCTTGTAAACCAACGATTGCGCCTCTCACGGCGTGATATCACTACGGATATGACGCAGGCGAAGCGATTATCGTGATGGTCGGTCTGTAGTAGCACACCTCGACTGTCATTGAAGATTGTTCCTTTATTCGTAGCAGATTTGACAACATTTTACAAAGCACAGCTTAAGAAAGTAGAAGCAAACAGCTGTAGATTTGGTTAATTTTTCATTCCACAGAGTAGATAGTAATGTACCGATCGCTTTTGGAGACGAATCGACTGTAGATTCGGTTAATTTTTCATTGAGATTTGCTGTGTTATTTCTCAGCTTCCTTTATGGTACATTGAACAGTATTTTACATTGCTTTTTCGGTTTGGCTCCGAAAGTGCGCCAGGAACCCCATATTACTATCTACTTATATATATATATATATTTCTATAGCAGTATCTATAGTATGTGGTTTAATAGTATTAGGTACACAACTAATACACACATAGGTTCAACACATATCTCACATATACTGCAAAAGGTTAAAATGTATCTTCAGCTGTTTTTTATTTGAGCCTGGTTACACAATTACCTAAATTTTCTACTTTAATGTTTATAACTGATATGAAGTTGTCGATCACTTCTCAAATTCGCATTCGCGAATATTTTTAAAATTATCGAATGAGGCAACCATGATGGAAACGAGAAAATTTAGAATAAACATTTGTAAACAGACTTAGCTTATTCATATGACATTGGAAATTTGATATTTTCGTAAATTTTGTTGGTAGGACTTTCGTTAAATTCCATCGGGGCCCTTTGAAACTCCGCTGTAGCCGGTAAGTCTATAGACATGGCGTTAGCGAAGTCAATCCACTCAAGGGCCTAGAAAATTCATTTCTGTCTGCTCTGCCCGCGCTTTATCTCGAAAACGACCTGATGTAGTCCATATATGTTTGTATGAACCCGCATTTCCATATATGAAACACTGAGTTCGATGATGGCTTGTCATACCTTGGGAGTTGGCTGAGCGTTACCGAATGTTTTTACATTCGTCTTGTGGATAACTATGGTGGCAATGTGAAAATCAGTGAAAATTAGTTCCAAGAAATCCAAGATTCAAGTCCAAATGATTATTATTTAGATTGTCGATTGCAGGTATTCATTTGACTAAATAACCAATTAATTATGGCATAACAGTATAAACTTCAAACAAAATTTTGCATGTTTACTATTCTTGAAATTTTGAAATTACTAAGAATTCAACTTGCTCTTTTTTAGAAAAATATATATCCAAGTAAAAAATGTAATTTAGTTGTAATTTACGGAAACATCCTACCACGCAAGAATATCTTTTTTATAATTGGGATGTGTTTTATCTATGTTTCGCAATGAAAAAAACCAAGAAGTTCTTTCATGAATGAAATTGTTATTCCATAGTTAAAACTTAACAATATTCAATAACATTTCGTGGTGTATTATCGCAATAGATATCTTAATAACTCGTTGTACATTTCAATAATCAGCAATAGTATCTTTAGTGAGTCGTTACCAAATTTCACTTTTTACGAAATTGTTAAAGATTATAATCATGCATTAATCTGATACAGATTAATGTGTATTTCTTTTATTTATGAACCAATTTCCTTTCATCATTCTAAATAGTACTCGAATGTTCGTTTTTTTGGACCATAATCTATTCACACTTATAAGTTATATTCATAGCTGACATTCCAAAATTATTAGCATTAATATGCAATATTTACAAAAGTGTTATATGCTAGAACCCTCAAACTTTATTAAAAGGTCAAAATAGGAATTTTCATTTTATTACATAAATTTAGTTGGCTTACAATAACAATAATTTAGTGTTTAGAATCTTCGCCAATGGTACTGGTGTTGGTTGGGTGTGTTGTTGGTGTGTGGGAGTGTCTCTTGGTAGTGTTGGGGGGTCCTACCCCCCGTGTCTACGCCGCCCCGACCATCGCGACGTAGTGTAGCGGTCATCCTATCTGTTTTGTCCATCTAATACCGCTTCCAGAATGCATACTCAAACACACCGCCCCACATTTCTGTATTATACTCTGTGGCCGATTGTTTACAGATGGTTCTAAAAAGAATCGTCAAGATTCAAGGAGTTGTAAAGATCGCCGCAGATCGCCGCAGGAAACCTTCCGGACGCTTTTCTTTTAGTAGGGCGAAGTTCAAGGACAACGAAGTCCTTTTTCACAGAAGAAAGCCTGGAGATCTCCCTTAGACTCTCTGGGAACGCCTGTCCTGTTAAAGTTCACAAATATAGGTGGATATAGAAGGACTCTTCTCTGCTGACGAGAATTCAAAGAAGCTCTTTTCGAGAAGCCTCTTCGGATCTGCTGTTGAAGTTAAAACCTCCTGCTGTCCTCTCCGCAAAAGAAACCCTGGTGGTTGGGACTTTGGTTAACCTGCTGTCCTCTCCGCTGGGCTTTGTTCTCTTCCGAAAAGAGAAACCCTGGTGTTTGGGACTTTGGTTGACCTGCTGTCCTCTCCGCTGGGCTGTGTTCTCTTCCGAAAAGAGAAACCCTGGTGGTTTGGACTTTGGTTGATCTGCTGCCCTCTCCGCTGGGCTGTGTTCTCTTCCGAATAGAGAAACCCTGGTGGTTTGGACTTTGGTTGATCTGCTGCCCTCTCCGCTGGGCTGTGTTCTCTTCCGAAAAGAGAAAACCCTGGTGGTTTGGACTTTGGTTGATCTGCTACCCTCTCCGCTGGGCTGTGTTCTCTCTTCCGAAAAGAGAAACCCTGGTGGTTTTGGACTTTTGGTTGACCTGCTGTCCTCTCCGCTGGGCTGTGTTCTCTTCCGAAAAAGAGAAACCCTGGTGGTTTGGACTTTGGTTGATCTGCTGTCCTCTCCGCTGGGTTGTGTTCTCTTTCGAAAAGAGAAACCCTGGTGGTTTGGACTTTGGTTGATCTGCTGTCCTCTCCGCTGGGTTGTGTTCTCTTCCGGAAAAAGAAACCCTGGTGTTTAGGACTTTGGTTGACTTTCCCTTTCCTTACTGAAGACGAAGCTGTAGCGAAGTCTAGGAAAAGTCTTTCTTGGTTGGAACTCTCTTACAGCCGGATAGATGAAAGCTTCTTTGTGTACCTCCTTAACTTTTTACGGCCCCTCTTTAGTAATTACCTTTCAATTAGAATGAACCGCGATTTGTTTACAGTTTAAGAGCTTTTAAAACACGTGCGACAAGCTCAAGCCTTTAATTAAAAGACACCTAGTTTCCACGGAAATAATTAACAATACGGACATTTTAAAATTTATTTGGTTTCCATGAAAGCAAACAATAATATCAAAATATCATTTTTTTTAACACATCTTATCCTGAATTATTTGTGATACAGAAAAATATGGTACTAGTAAAAGTCTGCCTCTCTGAATCGTTGCAAAATTATTTAGTCCAAAAAAACAGAATAGTATTTAGTCAACATTATGGTTTTATAAGAACAACACGCTTAATCAGTCAAATTGTGCGGTTATTACACAAAAAATCTAATAGAGGCCACACATAAATAGTCATTGTTGAAAAACTAGCTCGATAGTTCAAGAATAAAACCTTGCAGTATGTTCATAGCTATAAAGTGGTCTTTGACCGTTAGAAGGAAATAACATAAATTAGAACAGGTTGATATGTAGTCTCAGAAAAGCATCACAGCTCTGATTTAAATCGCTGTATTAGGACTAATACATTTAAAAAGTTGAAGATATCATATTTTTACCAGGGCGACGTTACCTCAAAACCTTTTATTGGTTGAGATTTGACACAAATTTTAGTTTGAATTGGCTAGAAATTATGATATTTCTCCTCTATTTCCGCAATGTTTTTGAATATAATTCAAAACTGAATCGGTTTAATTGAAATATTTACCAATAAAATATATCAATATAGTATTTTTTTTAATATTACGTAATAATTGACAAGTTTATTATATTTACATATTATCTTAAGCTTTAAAGTTGATCGGCTGTTAAATATTTGGAAAAAGGACAGTTATATCTAAGTTTTTAATCGTCTTATTTCGTAAAGTTGTAGAAACCAATTTTAGCAACATTTTGCTATCTCACATTTTATGCTAAACAATATTTTGTTTACAAATGTTAAAATTGTATACGTATAACTTAATAAAATTGATATATAACAAGTTGTATATATATATATATTATAAATATATATATTATATATATATATATATTTATAAGTACATAAATAAACTGAAGAATGTTAGGAAGACAGCAATACCAAATACTTAAAGGATTTAGTATACAAAATATGTGTAATTAATTACTAAAAGAAAGCTTGCAAACCATAAAATAATGCTCTGCTACAAATAGAAACTACCAGATCTAGGGTTCAAGAGGATTGAAAGAAAAAGAGATCAAGACAGGTGGGGACACAGATAAAACTATTTCCTGGTAATATGCCCCGGAGTGGGGGGCGGGGTGGGCCAGCGGGCTGCGTTATCGTTGGAACGGCAGAAAAAAGTAAACGGACCGATACTCGTGCGATCTAGCGGTCAGACTTTGTGATAGTGACATAGGGACAACCTTAAGGACCTAATGTGACCTTGACTTATCATCCTATCTAGATATGAAAGGGGGTCTGAAAAAACACACTGGTTCGTTGACTACATTCAGCCCTGCAGGTTGTGGGTAAGATTGTGGTAAATTACTAGCACGATTCTTTAGGCGTAATATTAGTCTACACACAACCTTACGGGTGGGTTGTTGACAGCTATCAGGGTTTCAGGTTGTGGGTAAGATTGTGGTAAATTACTAAGCACGATTCTTTAAGGCATAGTATTAGTTTACACACAACCTTACAGGTGGGTTGTTGACAGCTTTCAAGTTTTCAGGTTGTGGATAAGATTGTAATAAATTTGTAAGATGACTCTTTATGGCGTGATATTAAGTTACACACAACCTTACGGGTGGGTTGTTGACAGCTTTCAAGTTTTCAGGTTGTGGATAAGATTGTAATAAATTTGTAAGATGACTCTTAATGGCGTTGATATTAAGTTACACAACCCTTTCTGGTGGGTTGTTGACATCTTTCAGGGTTTCAGGTTGTGGGTGAGATTGTGGTTAATTACTAGCATGATTCATTATGGCATAATATTCAGTCTACACACAACCTTACGGGTGGGCTGTTGATAGCTTTCAGGGTTTCAGGTTGTGGGCGAGATTATGATAAATTACTAAGATAATTCTTTCTGGCATAATATTCGGTTATACACAGCATTTCATGTGGGTTTGTTGACAGTTTTCAGGGTTTCAGTTTGTAGATAAGATTGGGTACTTTGGGATTATAACCGACCACACCCAGTATGAAGAACACAAAAAATATACATTTATAGAAACAAATATGATTAGAACGAAAAAACAACTGTTTTAATTACAAAATTACAAGCATTCCCAGGTATTGTGATCGGTATTGTTGTCGCTGTTATCTTATCTTTTCTCGAGAATCCCGATTAGGGCAGGGAGCGGCATCACATCATTTGCACGGTACATAATTGCCTTTCCATTACAATTCAATTTTATATTTCTGATAAGCCCCTCTAGAATTTGATATTTTTTTACTGATAGGTACTATCTCGAGGGATGTTTTTCTTTCGTCGACATCAGCGCGGGGCAGCACCCTGCCGAAGCCCGCGCTGATGACCGGAGGCACTCGCATTTTGGGTGGCGGAGTGTGATTAAGAATAAAAACAAGTTTTTAGGTGTTTTTTCGATTAAAGAGTTTAGTTTTAGTTTGGTAATGTTTGTTTTTGTTGAATTTTTTGTGTTTGGAGAAAATGTAGAGGTAAAAACACGGAAGTACAACAAATAACAAAGCGACGTACCAGCTGAACGGGCGGCGAGACTCTGCAATCACGTTTATCTACTAGACCGCTCGACTTTGACCTCTGTCTGAGGGCGGGGAGGGGTTTTGCGATAAGACAATTCCTGTTTTATATTGGACGAAATATTGTTCCACGCTAATCTAGTAATCAGTAGAAGCAAAATGTCAAATAACGATTCATGTCTGGGTGTGGTCGGTATAATCCCAAAGTACCTAAGATTGTAATAAATTTGTAAGATGACTCTTTATGACGTGATATTGTTACACATAACCTTTCTTGTGGATTGTGGTCAGGCTTTCAGACTTGGGCGTTAATGGTTAATATCTCAAGAACTTTTAATGCTATCCCAAAGATTCTGTTAGCATATCTATTTTACAAATAGAATCGTACACTTTTGTAAAATTTAACGGTTTCTTAGTTTCTTTGAAGCAACACTTCATTAAGAGTGACTGTTTTGGTTGCAGGAAATGCTCATCTATGTATTCTACAGCATACCGAACAGCGTGGAGGGCGCGAAGGCCAGGCTCGCTCAAGCGAAGCTGCATGTGCCACAGATGGTCGTCCAGTTGCCGCCAAAGCACCCAACACATAATGGATCAGCGAATCTATGAACTATACTTTACGATGTACTTTTATTGTGTAAATAGTTATTTATATATGTTTGTAAATTTTTTACAGCGACTAAAAAATTAATTATGCTACCAAACATGTGACTTTCTTTCTACCTTCTCCCTGATCTATCAGTTATTTAATATTATAAGGTGGTGAAAAGTACCTGTTCCCTATGGTGGTGTGGTTCATTGAACTAGCTTTTTAAATGTTGGGCATTTCTACTTTTAATGGTTCGTAAAATTTCTATTCAAAAGTGCTTAAAGCATCTTCACCTTCTTTCCGATCGTACATACATTTCTTCCAAAACATCCTGTTGTAACTCAAATCACAGGGTTGTGGCCTGAGAATCTCTTTGCCACACTTTTCAATCCATTTATTCTTCGAACCAAACAGATTACCAAAGATTAGGCATACATTCAAACATTTCCAAAAACTCAATAACTACCAGCCCGCCCATCTAGTTTTCCATTTGAAAACATACATAATTTATTTGTATTACAAACTTCATTTTCGATATTGTGGCTTTTTTTAAAAACTTTAGACGCGAATACCTTAAAAACTACATGTGACAAAACAGTTATAGTAGTTCCAGTTTACAAACTGTTCTACCTTTTCTGGCGAACTTCAGCTGAAAGCATCAACAAGCTGTTTTAGTGTCAGTTAAATTTGGATTATGAAAAACATAAATAATTACCATTTTTACCAAAAAATTATAAAATATTTCAAATAACATCATATATACCTCATCATTCATAAGCCTTCCTTGTATTCCAACGGATATTATAAAAAACTTGCTAAATTTGGTCAGTTTTCGAGGACTTAGCAACGCAATTTAGTGGTTTAATGTAACCGTTTGCTTTAAATAAGTATATTACATGTAATCAGTAACTCAAGACTTTATGAATATAATTTTCATAGACTGTTAAGGATACTGAACTAGTATGAAACTGAGAAAGTTGCTACTAAACCCTCTATCCTCTTTATACGGATTGTTTCTTTACATCATTAACGTTTTATCAGCCTTTTTGAAGCATTTGATTCAACTCAAAATTGAAATTCTCTTATTTTCAATGTTTGTAATAATGCTTCAAATTCAGTCTGATATATGTTATCTCTTTAAATAGCAGAAGTTAACGATAAATCAATGTTTCAAGGGTATTTCTGTTTGCGTTTATTTGACAGGCTGACGTATTCAGCTTCGGTACCGCCGTTTTCACACACAACGTCCTGCTGTATAGTATAACAGACATGTCATGGGCATTATCCTTTTTAAATTAAGATATAACAAACACTCCTGATGTAAGTGATAGTCCCTGGAAGATATTAAAAAAAGCTACTCCAGTTAAAAAAAGTATCTGTTTCTGGGCATTCTTTAGTATTACGCCGGTGTAAGAATGTTTACAGGTACTAGCTTTTGAATTTGCACTTGTTTACCCTAGTCAAATAAACATACATGCATATATAGTGCTACTGAGAAGCCTGATTCGATAAAATATCCATCTAATAAGAGGATTCTTTTAGTTCACACCGGGCGTTGTGTTAAGAAAATGCCCAATAAGCGCAGTGTAGCGGGTACATCAATGGTTGTTACCGCAAAATAACTGGATTAAGTAACGTCGAGCGTGGCTACTGGTGGATGAGTGACCGCGGAGCGATTCATGTCCTTGCAAGCAACCCCGCTTGCCCGGCCGTTGGTGGTGGTTTCGGAAGTCACCTTTAGGCCGTTGGTCCCAGAGTTAAGTATTATAGAGCGGGCTTCTTAGCCACTAACTTCTGCCTGGTAACATAATAAGATATCTTTACTTTTACTTACTTTATTTACTTTTACTATTACCTATTTTACTTTACTTTACTTAGAGAACGGAGGGAAAAGTCCTCATTTAATTTCATGCATTTCATTTCGTCTCAAAATAATAATTTATAATAGGTTTTTGCGCTGATATATGTCTTGTTTTTTGGATTACAGTCTCGGGCAAAACGGCTCGTTTAGGCATGTTTTGTGCCTATTTTTACTTACAGTCGCTGTGAAAATTTCAAATGATAATGTTCAAGGAATCCAACTATTTCGAGTATCTTATTGGCAAACATTCAACAGCTTTGTTCATTAAGGGGGAGTTTTATACAAATATATAAGAGTGGTTAAATAATATATTCCCGTATATTATAATATTTTAAATTCGTCATTGGTGCAGGTTCAATGTATAAAAGTTAGATAATTTGTCTTTGCTATCTGCATTACTCCTAGTAATAATAACACTGCCAATACAAATTCTGGTTGTTCTTCCGAACACTTGACTTTCAAAATATAAATTGATTACTTTTAAATAACAATACATTTTTATTTTCAAGCAATTAGACACACCCGATTGAACGATCCATCCCCCCCCCCCCGACGGCATTTTCGGTTAATTCGGTCGTCGGACTGTGAAGAGGTACTCACCTAATTCTGTTGACTATTTTACCAATATTAAAACAACATATGTCTCTCAAAAACATATGATAAGATTATTTGTCATTTATTTTACCAATATTCACTCCAAGACAGGGATTCATGTCAATATTTACAAAATCATGTCTTATGAAAATTCTAAAATATACAATTAGTAGTTAAATAAATAGTTAAAAATTTGTCATCAATACTGTTTTAAAGTAAACATTGACCATTTTTGCGTTTGGTTAGTGCTACTTAAAATCAACGGAAATTATGGTAAGCTGCATTTCGATTTTGAAGGAAGTAGTTATAAAATATTGTAGATATTCACCATAGTAAACCTAAACTAAAGATCGTACATAAAAATTAAATTAACTCTAAGAAATTAAACAATGACTTATTTGAATGCTTATTTGAGCGAAACAATGACTCGTAATTGTTGACATTAGAGGTGATAGACACTTGCAAATGGTAATTTATGATTGCAAGGATAAAGGCAATAATTTTCAGGAATGTTACAGGGAAAAAACAATGGAAGAAATTCTGGAAGGGGTAAGACCGGTGTAAGGGGCTTGCCGTTGTGTGGAAGACGGGCGAGTGGCGCTCCTGCTCGTGCATCCACGAGGCAAGAAGAAGACTGAAAATTCCGAAGGCGCGCGGTGTCTTTTTAAGAATCAACACAGATTCATTATGAAATGGGTTTTTTACAATTTTAAAAACTCTAAATTGTAGATATCATTCTCCCAGAGGGAGTAAACATCTATAATTCCAAAATATTAAAAACATTAATTATATTTTCCGTTAAAATTTTATAACACAGTAGAAAAATCTAACTCATGTTATTCAAAATAAAAAAATATGTCACTCACTCCAATCACATTTTCACGTACATTACTTAAAAGTTTAAAATCCTTATCATCAGGCGTTTTCCTTTGGGTTCCGGATTATTAAAAAGGACCCAAAAATTGACACTTCAAATGTCTTTTAAATTTCTCGTGAAGTGGTCCAAAAATTTGGTTGTTCTTTTTTCTGCATTCAGGAAAGGGTATCTTGAAATATTGTGACTATTCTTATTTAACTCAACACAAAATCAGAGCGGCAGAGCGAACTACCACATAGCGCTGCTCCAGAGGGACAGTTCAGTGGCAAAAGGTCAATTCTTTTCTGTACTTTGGTTATTGCTCAGAGGAGTTTTATTATGGATTTTTTTCTAACCGTGGACCTAAAAAAAGTAAATTATTAGAAAGAGCAGACTATTATTTGAGTTACTGTGAAATTTCCATGACCCTTATGGACGATCGTTTTCCTCTGGTTTTTCCGGCTTCCCCCCCCCCCCCAAAAAAAAACGATGATGGCGAGGAGCCACTATGTCCTATATACTATTTGTTATTAGGCTACAGGGTAAATACTTAATGTACGTGTTTTAAATATAAAATGTTAACGAGCGCTCTCTTGATCTGATCTTAATTTAGGGGTGACGCCGAAGGCGGTACTGAAGCCCGCACTAATGACAAGGGCATTTCCGATTAGTTATTTTCTTGACCTCAGATAATGTCCCTAGACCGTCCAACTTTTCTGACGTTCGATCATGTTATCCTCTGGCCATCAGTGCGGGCTTTCCGTCCCATGCACTTCTTGTGAAAAAAGAAAAACATCCTTCGAAATAATACCCAAATTCACGCTAAGATCACGTGAGCTAATAAGAGTAGTAGATAGGGACACAGTGACCTCCTTCTTGCCAAACATCGCCTTCCTTTTGGTTGGCAGAAAACAAGAACAAATCGTCATAAATGACATGTAATTTTCACAGTAGCTCATAATAAATTCTTTTCTTTCTAATAGTATATGTTTTTTAAGGTTTCTGGTGAGAAAATCTCTCCCAAAAATAGAGGCCTCCGGATATTACCAAAGTGACATTATTTTTCTTTGGAGAAATTTCTCAAAGAAAAACTAAGTTATGTCCTCGATTACGTGCAAATTGAGTCTCACCTCTCGAAATTTCATTGGAATGGGCCTTTTAAAAATTCGGGTTTTCTCAAAAAAGTCAACAGGAGAGTAATGGGTCGGTAAATAACCGGCCCATTTTCTTCGCATTGCAATAGCCTTGCCTTAATCGTTTCATTTCCATGGGGCAGAGGCTGGCGACGGCGCTGTGTCAAGACCCTCATGAGGCAAAGGCCCATCGAAGACCGAAGAGGACTACGGCATTCAGACTGAAGAGACGTCTTGGGTCTAGTGGACCTTACCATGCTGGGGATAGGGAATGCCACGCTGGGGTCTGGGAGCCTACGTGTTGCCAAGGGGCTGTGGCCAAGTCTGACGCAGGACCTGCTGTGGTCGTCTCCTTCGTTGTGGCCGCAGTGGCTTCAGCTTTTGCAGGTAACTGAGAATATCTGATTTGCCAAAGAAAATTATCTTTAAAAATTGTTTATTAATTTTTATCGAGCTTAAAATTACATAAAATAACTACTGAATACAGGATGACCTTTTCAACAATTGTGTCATTATATACCGAAATGACAGTATAGGATCTAGTATGATATAGAGTTTTGCCCAAGTGCCAAGAGCCTCTAAATTTCTGGTAGTTATGGAAAACTTCTGGTGCTGTGGCTGGGAGGTTTGATCTGGTGGTAGGTTGTTGGTTCAACTATGGTTGATGTGAAGTTTTCGCACCTAAAAAAGAAGGTATCTCCCAACAAAGATAAATGTATTTCCATTCCTATGTAAGTGGGAACATAGATCAAAAGGTTTTGTGTTCTTCTGTTCAAAAACACTTTTTCAAGGGGGAAAGAGAGGAGGTAATTTGGGCAAGATCCAATCATATAATATTATTATAATATATACACTGGACTTGTACAAAATGCAGAATCTTAATCTTGGAATTGCACATTCACAACTCTCAAGTGGCAATATTTATTGAGATTATTTGTTTTCTTTAATACTGTTATTTGCTTTAATTTAGGATTTTGGGTCACGACTATTGACCGGTATACTGTGCATGGAGGAATACTTCCTCATTGCATTGTTATACTTTACTAATTTCCATTAAATTTTCTTAGCCATGTGCTACGCCGAGTTCGCAGCCAGAGTTCCTAAGGCCGGCTCAGCTACGTCTACAGCTACGTCACTGTCGGGGAGTTGGCAGCCTTCATCATCGGCTGGAACCTCATCTTAGAGTTATATTATTGGGTAAATCACAGTAGGCTAGTTGGTCTTTTATTCAAGAAATGGTATAATTCTCTATTCAGGATGTTCAGAAAAGGATACCACAAACAAACCTGTGTGGCTGATAGTAGCCATATTCATGATTTCAAACAAACATTGCCATTTAAATATAGGTGAGTATGAAACTTGTAGATTAGCTGCTAGCCACAGTTTTGTATTTTTTAATTATCTCTAGAACCAGTAAGCTAGAGATACCCAAACTTTTTAAATAAACAGTTTATGAAAAAATAAAATAATATGTTGTTGTAAATTTTGTAAAATCTATCCAAAAAGTATACCGGTATTTATAAAAAAAAAATGTATTTCATACCAACTATTTTGCAGTTTTTTTTCAAACCCCGCGCTTTTTTCAACGAAATCCGGCAAGGCAGGACGTCCTTTTATACATATGCTTGCACAAGCCGGGAGCAACAAACATTTACTGTAGTCGAGTCACGAGATGATCAATGACCCAGTACACGGTAATAGCTGTGTATTGTAGTGGTAATAACCTTTATTTTGCAGACACTGAAATCAGTAATTATGTCTTGCAACATTAGTGCACACGATTATAGTCTCACGAGAGGTGATTAGCGCCTTCAATTGCCGGATTGCAAAGAGACCAGGGGTCATCTCGTGACTCTCCTACAGTATTGTCAATCGTGAGGCTGATTTGACATGCTTGTTGCTCCAGGCATGTGAAATCGTACCTTTAAGGTGATGGTTGTTTTAAAATTCGTGAGTACTATCAGCCACAGAAATTTGTGTCACCATATCCTGAAACAGTTTTTGCATAATGTTGAACACCGTCACAATGGTCCATATAGTATTTTTTTAAATACATGCTTTGTGTATAAAATTTCTTTACAAACAATTAGTCGATAAAACAAATAACTCTTTACTTTGGGCCACTAATGTGTATGTTCGCTTACAATTTTCAAACATTTGTAGTTTTTAAGGTTTGAAAGCTAATAAGTCAGAATAGTTTTGCTGTAAATAATCTTCATATTAAGATTACGGCATCCTGTCTATAACACTGAAAATGGCAGTAATTAATCAAATTAGCCTACATAACAAAATCACTTTCTGTTTAGTTATCGAACATGATATAATACGATAAAACCATTACAAATAGTTTAATTTATATTTCAGACTATATTAGTCTTGTCCAACATTTAAATTTCAGAGAATTGAATACTTTTCACGGGACTTTGTTTCATTGAAGTCATCATTGGAAAATGTGATGTGAGAATAAGAAAGACAGTGTTCCAGGTGCAGCCAGTGTTGCTAGAGGACTCAGCAACTACATTTGACTCGTTGTTTGGAAGGCGATGAGTAAATATCTGATAGAAATACTACCAATTGGGGTGTCCTTCCTGAGTCCTTATCCTGACTTCTTGACATTCACCTTCGTTGTAGTCATTGCAAGTAAGACGTATTTACTTATGTATTTATGATTTTAAACAACAACACCATCTTAAAGGCACGATTGCACATGCGATGGGAGCAACAACCCATTTCATAAAAGCTGATACCACTCGATTGACAATACTGTAGGCGAGTCACGAGATGACCCTTGGTATATTTGCATACGGCAAATTGAAGGCGCTAATCAACTCTCGTGGGAATATATCGTGTGCAATAATGTTGCAGACGTTATTACTGATTTCAGTGCCTGCAAAATCAGGTAACAAGTGGTCCTGCGTTGCCGGATTTCGTTTTAAACAAATTGCGTAATCAGTGCAGGCCTTCTGCTAATAGTGTTGTCTTTCAGTTATGTTTCGATTGTAAACCATTGTCCACTATACGTTTTGTAACGGTTAAAAACGCGTATGAGTAAATTCCGTTCGAGTGACATCTATTTTAGTTTATATAACGGACGATGTGTAATTAATCTGCAGAATTCAAAGGTTTTTTATTCATGAAACAAGTTGCATACATTTCTTATGTTTCTTCAATGAGATTGTGTGACACAACTTATCGATTATACAGGGTGTCCCGTAACTCTCTGAACAAAGTATACCACGTTATTAACCTTGATGGAAAAAAGGTTCAAATGAGTGTAATACATTTATTAAAGGGACAGCAAAAAGAATTTCTAAGAATAAAAATAATAACAAAAACGCGTAAACAATAATTATAAATCAAGTAACAACAGCAAAAAACCCTAATAAAAAACAACGAGAGAAAGAGGAAAAAAGAAAGTTAAGGCTTTAGGTGGATAGTGTTGAATTTTCGAGTTTAGGTCTATTTTACCTTCTACTCAGTGGTAGAGTCTGAAATCTGACTGTCACAGATTTGACTCCTGAAATCTGGAGTGCACTTGATGATACAATGAGATCCCCTCTTCATCTAGGTTACACTGCATGTCTGCTGGGGTAAACCAAACTGAGCTCTTTTGTATCTCTTGTGGATCTCTTCAGATTGACGTGGACTCCAGATTCCAGGACTCAAGTCTATCGTATTGTCAGATTTCAGACACTGCACTAAGTGGAACATGAAATAGAGCTAAATTCAGCATTCGCAATAAGGAAATTGCCATTTGAATCTGTGCGTATTCATAAATTTTAATTTGATTTTACTTTAAATGCTCCAGTATTATTGCCTTTTTCGTTTACAGAATTATTGTATTGCAAAGTAAATAAAAATATTATTACTCGTTCCAAAAATGTTTCAGTGCTCATATTATTAATTATACATAGACTCGGAAACTGTGGATATTATAATAACATAGACGTGTAATTACAAAATACGAAGATGAGTATCTATAATTTAAAGCACTTTTATCTTGTATTCAACAGTTTTGGTTGCCTGGGGTGTGTGAGAGAATCAACGTTTATGAACACTGTGTTTACCACGGTTAAACCTGCTGACTCTAGTATATTGTCATAGCCACAGGTTCCTTCTATGGTGAGTATATCGACGCTGAGTTTCTTCACTTTTACACACCATCATTAACTTATTAACCCTCCCAACTAATCTATTGAATGAAATAAAATCTTATACAGAATTGATCAAGACATTTGCAACCTGTATTTGAATAAGATTAAGTGTATCAGTGACGTTTTTATTTATACTAGATAACATTTTGACATGGCATTTTCAGCTCTTGTTACAAGTGACCGTGTCCTAAAAAAAGATTAATTACATTCCGATCTAAACAATAGTTGAATACATCAAATAGAAACTGGACCATTTTGTTTGACAATTAACTCATCATTCTATTTGATACAATAACTCGCCGTTTCTGTTTTACAATTAAACTCATCATTATATTTGATACAATTAACTGGCCGTTCTGTTTGACCTTCTATATTACTAGTAGACTACTACTAAATTAACACATACGTGAAATAGTAAGATATATCTGACATTGACAGCTGAAACCCTATCACAACTAACAATGGGTCGATATTTCTTCTAAGTCTCTAGAACAATAGAAATTTTAGTAGAGCACTTATTAAATAAATTCCTAATAATTAATAAGTAACGCTTTTTGGTAACGATTAAGAGATTTTCCCTGCTACATTGACATGTAGAAGCAAACATGTTATTTATTGCTATTTCATTATTATAACGTAGCACCCAAGGAGAAATTTAAAGTTTTAAATTATTAAGACCTTAATAAAGTCAATGTATGGAGCCATTCATTGAGAAGCTATTTCAGGCAATGAACTATTGTTACAATGCATAAAGGTGTTATTTGCGTTAACATCTGTTATTTTTTCAGTTGTAAGTATTGTTTTTAGTATTCTATTGTTGCCCAGAAGGTTGACTCGCTCTCAAAAAGGTCGGTTACAACATGAATGCAACATTTAGCTGTTATATACAACAGATTTTTCGAAGCAATGGTGGGAAGGGGTGATTCAATGTGAATGTTGAGTTTAGAGTTCACCTTCCTCTTAGTGCAACGTCTGACATCTAACACTGATACAGACTTGACTCCTGGAGTGTTTGAAGAGATCCCAACAAAGTCCATGATGAAGAAGCTCAAAACTAACTCTTTGCACAGTTTCGACATCGGAGACGCTTAGACTACAAAATACAGTGTAATCTACGTGAAGAGATCAATTGTGCACTTGAAGAGACAATTAGGATACATCTGCAACGTGATTTTGTAGTCCGAGTCTCTGGTGTTAAAAAAATGTTCTTCTGATGTTTTGAAGACTTTGTTTATCTCTTCGGACAAACATGACTGCACATTCCCGAATTCAAGGTCACATTCCAGACGCTGCACTAAGAGGAAGTTAACTAAACATTCACAACAGATGTTACTTGTAAACACAAAAACAGTCTTGGAGTTATAATTTGGGCGACTATTTCCGAATTTTCAGTTAATTTTGACAACTGGTCGATCGCCAAGGATAAGATTCCAAAGGAGGATGACGATAGTAAACCTGTGAACGCAGGGGAAGGAGGGTTCATGCCATTCGGCGTATCTGGTATCATGGCAGGGGCTGCCAGGTGCTTCTATGGTTACGTGGGGTTCGACGCTGTTGCAACTACAGGTTAGTTAACTGACTTGAAAAATGGTTATCTTAAATTAAATAAATACTTAAACGCTAATGGAATAAGTAGATACGTTAGTTTGTAAGTAAGCAAGTTTGTATACAGTAAGTTTGTTTACGTTTATACTATACTTGGGGAGCATGTTACCCTTTTTGGCACCAAAATAATCGATTTTTTGAAACACATATCATAAAAAATACTATGTTTTATGCCCTTTTCAAAAATATATAACACTCTATATCTGAGAGGTTTAGAAATATGTGTAAATGTGTTTTTAAGAAATGTATGCCACGCTTTTTTTCAGCTGACAACATGGCGCGCTATGGATTGTTAGTGTCAGAATGTATTATATACATATTACTTGCTCCAATTGTATGATTATTAAGTTTGTCCCCTTTAGGTTGGTAGCACTGCTTGCTTTAGATACATTTGAAGGATGTAAGTCATCTGTAACTTACCTAACCTACACTATTGATATTATTGTTATTGTTTATGTTTACTAACAGTGTTTGTCAGTGTAATTCTATTTTGTGTTGGTGCCAGTGATCAAAACTTTGGACTCTTAGTGTGTATTTATTATATAAATAAGTGATATTATTGTGTATTAGCCATGCCTAGAGTGAAAAGGTTCAATAAACAGTCTTACAGAGGTAACCAATTTCGTAAAAATTCAAGTGAACTAAGGACTAAGTGCTTCTCCAGGTACAAGTGAATCTAATAGGCCTAGGCCTAAACAATCATCTAGTTCTAAGAAGACTAATGATTCAAAGTTGCCTAAATTTAGTGATTATGACATAAACAATGTAAATATTATAATAGATTTACAACAGATTTCTGGCCTAATAAATCTTTCACTGCATGTAAATATTGTAGTTAGTTCCGATTGCATTGCCATAAGCCTAGATGAAGACTTCAAGTGTGGAATAGTACATCGTGTAAATATTTGTTGCAATGTATGTAAACATACTGACTCAGTAATAAGCTCCAAATGTGTTAGAAATATGTATGAGTTGAATCTAAGATATGTTTATGCTCTACGTTCAATCGGCAAAGGCCTAGATTCTGGTAGGGTATTTTTCTGCTGTGATGAATATCGCTCCACCAAACAGCCGAATTGAAAAATATAATAAAAAACTGCTTACTGCTGTAACAGAGGTAAGTGAATGTTCACTTAGACAGGCAGCTGATGAAGTTCGTAGCCTAAATGATGATTGTCGTTCATATAGCAGCCGCTTTTTACGGTACCTGGCAGAAGCGAGGCTTCACCTCTGTGAACGGCGTAATGACAGCAACATCCTTCGATACAGGAAAGATTATGGACTTTGAGTGTTTCAGCAAATATTGTAATAAATGTGTCAGAAAAACCTCTAAGCCATGACAAAACCCTATTGAAACAGCACAAAAATTCTGGTACTTGTTTGGCAAATTTTTCAGGTACAAGTGGTGGAATGAGGTGGCGGGAGCTCTGACTCTTTGTCGCCGCTCTGAGGCTAAACTCAATGTGCGATACACAAAATACCTTGGAGATGGGGACTCTAAGGGGTTTACTCATGTTGTGGCAAACAATCCCTATGGTGATGATGTTTTGTTAGAAAAACTTGAATGTGTAGGCCATATTCAGAAGCGACTAGGAACAAGACTGCGGCGATTGAAGAGGGATAAAAAAAGGAATCAAATTGAAGGATGGTAAAGGACTTGGAGGACAAGGTAGGTTGACTGATGTAGAGATAGATCACTTACAACGTTTTTTATGGGATGGCAATAAGGAATAATTTGGAAGATGTTGAAAAAATGAAGAGAGCAATATGGGCTACGTTCTATCACAAATTATCGACTGACGCAAAACCTCAGCACGAACTATGCCCGCCTGGGATTGAGTCTTGGTGTGCAAATACAGACAAGCTCAGGCAAATAATAAGCTAGATGATTTCAAACATACAAACTCATTGCCTGAATCTATTATGGAAGAAATAAAACCAATCTATAAGGATTTATCAGCCCCAGCCCTACTAAAGAGGTGTCTGCACGGTAAAACACAGAACCCTAATGAAAGCATCAATAGCGTAATTTGGAATAGGCTACCCAAGACCACATTTGTTGGCATTCTCAGACATTAAAATTAGGGGTTTGTGATGCAGTTCTTAGTTTTAATGAAGGAGCAATGGCCAAAGTGAATGTTTTGGAACGATTATGCATCCAACCAGGACGCTTTATGGTTGAAGGCCTTCAACAAATCGATTCCAATAGGGTTAAAAAAGCTGACAAAGAAGTCCAAGAAGAAAAAAAAAGAAGAGGATAAAAAGAAGGATAGGAAAAAAGAGTAAAAATGAAGAAGATGATTACTGTCCAGGTGGATTTTAAAGTGATTATGTGTTTTGAAGTGTAACTAAAACTTTAAAGCTGTTTTACCGAAAAACCGTTTTGTGACATTTCGGAAAACGTTGTGAAAACAATTATTAGACTTACAGACTTCAAATTTTACATACTTATTGCAGACTATTTGGTGAGTAGATTCATGCTTTTTTATCAATATATATTATGTTTTTTATAATTTTAAAAAATATTGTATTTTACATAATTTAAAAAAAAAATTTTTGTTAAATTGCTACCACGATACTTTTTTTGTTTATTGAGATATTAAAAAAAAGGCATGAAAAAATATAATGTAGAACAAAACCCTAAAGTTTAAAGTCAATATGTCTAATAGTTTAGGAGATAAATGGTACCGACATGTTGCAGTGTACTCCCATTTAAATAACATGGGACCCGAAAAAGGTACATGCTCCCCTTACAGGAACATGAAAATTAAAAAGGATGGATTATTTTACAATTAGGGTTTACAAACTACAAATGTTGAACAGGTTGCGGACACAAAATTTAATATTAAAATTATAATTAATGTTAATTAATAAACATAAGCTTCTTGAGTGCAAGAACGTAGCCAGGAAAAATAATTGTTAGGGGGGGCCAGACAACTGATTTTTTCCCGTGGTGGACAAGAGAGTAAGGTCCCATTTTGTTCCTTACAAAGTTCTTGAACCCATTTCTTTGTAGAGAAAGTTCTTTCATTAGTACATTTCAGTAATACTAAATTATTTAAATACTGTAACTATGATCTAAAATTTTGGGGTGGTCCGGACCCCTTGGACTTCGCTAGCTACATCCTTGCTTGCTGAGTGACTGATTATGGTAGAGACTAGAAGGCTATACCAAGGGTAGATCGTGCTGAACGGCCATTTTGGATCATTCGCTAACGAAAAAACTTAGTTTGATTAGCAATAGAAATTTAAATAATCTATTTTGATCATTCATAGTTTTAAAGTTTGTGGAG
The DNA here is from genome assembly GCF_021130785.1 of Homalodisca vitripennis. Lineage (NCBI taxonomy): Eukaryota > Metazoa > Arthropoda > Insecta > Hemiptera > Cicadellidae > Homalodisca > Homalodisca vitripennis. The sequence continues at coordinate 36,879 of NW_025778534.1, forward strand.
AAAGACGTTGTTAGGTTATGTTTAAGTATATTTTAATGGATATTATTCTAAATTGAAGGTGTTTAAAAATTCAGATATCACCAAAGACTTTGACCATTACTAGTCGGTGATTTGTTAATCTTCAGTTAATTACGAGAAAGCTTTGCTCCTTTAACTAGCGTATACAGATGGTTTTGTGTTTTGTAGCAGTTTTGGTTTAATATCTGCTGTCTGAAGATAACTTTCCAAAGTGAAACCGAAATATTCTTAAAGTTAATTGTGTAAGGAATGTTTAGCAGCTCTGCAACCCAGAAGGCTTTGGTGTTAGTTAGGATACATCAATATTATCTACTTGTGATAAATTGAAATAACATTAAAACTAGTAACCAATGATACAGAAAACATGATTATCATACTTGGGCGGTGATTGTTTCTGCTTCTGTTCTGCCAGTTTATTTATTTTTCTCTTAAAAACTAAGGTTACGAAAAAATTGAAATAATTATAAATATCCTCATGCAGCTACAAGATTAGCAGCAAGAATTTATGCAAGCAACTAACAGAAATAAATTAACCAAACTCAGATATCAATTGTAGCCTAACACAAGTTTGAGCTTCTGTTGCCCAAACCCACAATTTTATGGAGATTTTAAAAGGTTTGGGACAAAGCCAAAATGGACTTTCTAGTGAGGTCTCTGTGTTTATATTGTTCTGTGAGTTATAAACCAAAACGAAAAAGTAAAATATGTTTGAAGAACATATCTGTTTACAGAACGAAGACGTTGGTTACACACAAACGTATAAAACACACACACACACACACACATCACACACACACACACACACACACACATTGTTATACACAAACATAACAAATATATTATATATTATAAACAATATACATTTATTTATTTTATATTTAAATAAATATTTAATCAAACACAAAAACGGTCAAATACACGATAACTGAATCGTAAAAAGGGGGTTTGTGCAGTGTAGTGGTAGGATACTCGCCCGACAAGTGAGAGATCCGTGTTTGAGTCCCGGGCTGAGCAACATTTTTTTGTTTCAATTTTTATTGAAATTAAATTAGCTTATTGTCGTTTATATAAATTCAATAAATATTTATTGCTGTATGTTCAAAATAGAAACAAATGGCCCAAAATACTTCTCTGCTTAAACTAACAACAAGACAATTGACTATTATATGAGTGTTTTCAACTAAGGCATAACACAATCTTAAAGAGTCAATTTACAACGCAGTTCAAAAGCAGAAGTTTACAGTCAGCGCAGCTGACACATCCAAAACAACACAATTACAAGGTATTTAGTGTAAGGCTATACCTACTATGATCAGATAGCAGTGAAGTACACGACAATTTGTTTCAGGCGAGGAAGCTAAGAGACCTAAGCGAGACATTCCTTTGGCTTTTGTTATTTTCTGTGATCGTGATCACAGTAGCGTATGTGAGCGGAGCCAGCATTGTAACACTTATGCTGCCCTACTACTTGCAGGTGTGTATATTACGCTGGACTTTCAAAATTATCTCTCCGCTATGATAATTTTGTATGGTACTATAGTGTCTAAATTTGTATGGTACTATAGTGTCACTTTCAAATGTATGTAATACGAGTACAATGTTTTTCTTGTATTTCGTTTTTTTGTTTTAATCAAAACGTAATATACTTTCTGGATAGCCTGCATACAATAGTGTGCAAGTTTTTATTACCATTTTCATAACAATTATATAGGTACAAATTATTTTATATTTTAATGTTCAAACTGTTCTTGAGAGATTTGTTTTATTTAATTTCAAATGTTTTAATTATTCTTTAACCAAGATGAATTATTAAAAAGAATAATATATTTTTTAAAACTTTTAGTTTTAATTTTGTTTTTAAATATAAATTTAAAATAAATTGTATTGTACCCAATTTCTTGATAAGTCCAATAACCCTTTGTTGTAATTATTTAGTTTGTTTGCAAACCTTCTTTTAATCTGGTTGATTTTGGAAGGGTGTATTATTTAAAAAATAAGGTTCAATATTACAAAATTTTGAATAGGTTGGCGACAAATTGTAATATTCAATCATAATTGAATTAATAAAAATAACTCTTCTTGGTCGATTTTGGTAGAGCTATGATGTCTTACACCAGAAAACGGCTGGTTGCTGGACTCTAGTTTCTTAATTCTTTTACGTTTAGGCACGTTAATCTTTAGTAGTGACATAGTTCAGACATTCATTTCTTATACTTAGTTCATACAACCGGGAGAAAGAGCGAAGATTTGGACTAACTACTGCCCTCAGCCCTTCGTCGCTCTGTCCTTGTCCACTATCTCTATGCACAGTGTATGATGTTATATATCTCAACACCGCCTTATCCTCCTTTAAAAACAGTGTTGTTCCAACAACTTTGTGCCTTGACACTTCAAGCTACTCTGAATATGAACTCACGTCGTGCACACGGACCTTTGTTCTCCAACCGCACATCAGCTCTTATAATTTGGGCACTCCTCGAATTCTCCACTGAACCATGATGGACCTCCACTCTGCTTCGGCACGACTTCCTGCCGTTGCGTTAAAACCATTCTCACGCACAACTCTTCTTCACCTCACCTTATTCAAAACGCTAGCAAAACGAAGACAAGAATGATTCTCCACTTATTTTTTACCCTTCGTGAAGAAGTTATTGTTCCAGTCAGGTAATCATTTTTAAAAAATGCAAATTCCACGTTTTATTCTCCATTTGGTTTCCGAATCAAATGTATTTTTTAAATTCCCAACAGGTTTTGTGCCACCATCCTCAGCAGTTCTGGAGGCCTTTGTGAGCCTTTCTTAAATAAAGGAGAGGTCAATCTGTTTTCACCCGTATTATGCCTATCCCTATGGCACAAGCCTGTGCGAGGATCTTATCACGCAAATTAAGCAGGAGAGTCGGTAAAGTACATGACCAAGTACTGTGAATGGTGAGTTTAGCTCCAGCTCACCTTCCTCTTAGTGCAGCATCAGAAACCTGATACCGTCACAGACATAGTTAATTGATAAGGTTCATTTGAGCTTCTTATTCTCCCCCACTTTTATTTGATGTCTTCAGATACACATGACTACAGATTCTAGAAATCAAGTCTGTGATAGCGTTAGACTCCACACTTTTTTCGTTCTCTTAGCAGAAGAAGCTTATAAATTGCACTTAGTCCTGTAAAGAACCTTTACGCTGCTTCCGTAGTGACAGGATATTCTGTATGGGTAAGGTTAGGGAGTAGGGGCCGCCACCTATCGAGATCCATGAGGAAGAATTAGGGCACTACATCTGAAAGTCATGTCTCCCCGGGAAAAAGGGGAGGCCAGCTCTGAACCAACCTCTCCGGTCAAAGTAGGCAGGGGGCGGAAAACCTTCTAGAGGCTAGCAAGAACCTCTGAAGTTTGGTTAATAAACCCCACCAACTTCAACAGTCATCTCCCACAGTAGACAAGACCTATCGAACTGCCCATAGACCCCAGAATCATGGCATTTGCGGTTAGTGATGTGCCGCTCCTGGACATCCATAAGGTTGCCCAGATTGAAGTGACACATCGGTTTTTTGTTGTGCACAGTGGTGGGTTCAACTGGAAGGTATAAACCAGCCAGAAGTGATCCCTGCTGAGTGACTCCAGACGTTGCACTAAGAGCGAACTGGATGAACTGGAGCTAACCTCAACGTTCACATCGAATAAATCCTTCCTACATAGCTACGTTATCGACTGTATTGATAGAGTGCTACAGTAAACTTATAGAATTTTTTACCTGTGCGATCTATATCTCACACAAAGTCCGACGTCTGAAGATCGTGAGGGCTCTGGCTCTTCGACACTTATTCGAGTATACGTAATACCTGATAAGACTGGTATTTTAAGGGGCTATTTTCATGAATAAGCCAATCTTTAGAAGCAGAGAGATCTGAAGATGAATTTGGGTACTATCTCGAGGGATGTGTTTCTTTTTCCAGTGTGGGGTGGACCTGGCGAAGCCCACGCTGACGGAAAGGAGCATTTCCGATCGGTACTTTCCCGAACTCAGATCACGTGCTAGATCATCATATTCTGTTTTAACTCTCAGAATATGATACCGAGATATTTCAGTTAAGTTGTGCATCATCATAATCCTAAGTTTGCAATCCTAGGGGGTGGTACTTTTTTCACTATAGTTGACTACTATGAGGTTATTAATAATAAGTTAATTTTAAAACCTAATCTATTCTAAACCTAATCTACCTATCTATTCTGAACCGCAGGACGAAGACGCTCCTCTACCCCACGTATTCGACAGCGCGGACATTATTGTCGTCAAGTTCATCGTGACGGGCGGAGCTATTTTCGCGCTCTGCACCAAGTAAGATACACCAAATTTATACTAATTTCCTTGTACAGGAAACAGCTGTGATGTAGTATACAACGTTTAGTTTTCTAACATTTACTCATTAAATTCGTGCCAACTGTATGGATAGTGAAGGAAACAGGGGTTTTCTGGAAATTTGCCATTTTTCAGTCATACAAAAATTATAACACTACGTTTCGAAATCTGCAATCTGATCTCTTCTTCTTCCATCTACGTAAATAGAAGGAACCTGGATTTTTCCGAATATTTGCCGTTGTTCAGTGATACCAAAAATTGGTAACACTACGTTTCGAAATCTTCAATCTGATCTCTTCTTCCATCTACGTAAAATAGAAGGAACCTGGATTTTTCCGAATATTTGCCGTTGTTCAGTGATACAAAAAATTTGGTAACACTACGTTTCGAAATCTGCAATCTGATCTCTTCTTCCATCTACGTAAATAGAAGGAACCTGGATTTTTTCCAAATATTTGCCATTGTTCAGTGATACCAAAAATTGGTAACACTACGTTTTGAAATCTGCAATCTAATCTCTTCTTCCATCTACGTAAATAGAAGGAACCTGGATTTTTTCCGAATATTTGCCATTGTTCAGTGATACAAAAAATTGGTAACACTACGTTTCGATATCTGCAATCTGATCTCTTCTTCAGGTAACCTGGCACAATTACAAACTAGGTCAAAATAAACAAATTATACCAAAAGCGTTGTGACACTCAGATTGCAGGTCTCGAAACGTAGTGTTAGTAATTTTTTTGTGTCATTAAGCGATGTTAAATGTCCGGCAAAATCCTGTTTCCTTCACAATCCTTCTGTCGTAAAAAAACTTCTAATAAATAAATCATTCTCGGTAAGGACCCCGGAACCAGTAAACAAATCAAAGACCTTAATAGCTTGCATCTTAAATGTATGAATAGGTTTATGGAGCAATACCCTGAACGGAGACATGTTTTGTATATTTACAAGAAGTATTTATATTGGCTCCAATTAAGTATGAGCAACATTCAAGAAGCCTGACAATATTAGAAACGTGTTGGTCACTTATGCTCTTCCCAGAAAAACAAGTTGTGAGTCACAAACCATCCTTAAAAGTCAGCCAACACATATTTTCAAAACAATACAACCCTTACTCCCTCTCTCAACCAATAATGCGACCATTGATTTAAATACTAAACATTTAGTATGTTAATTAATTTGTAATGATTTTTTTAATAAATTATCTTTCAATGGGGATTAAACTGAAACAATCAGTCAAGTTGTATTTATGAGGGGTTGTAAGTCCATTTTCAGAATTTTACATCCTTGTTTGGGGTTGAGTAGAAGGATGTTTTTCTTTTGTCTTTGTCGCCATAAAGGTGGCACAGAACGGCTGTTTTCAATAAATCATTTGTAGTACCAGCTTGCCGTTTTTGGAATTTCCTCCCAGCTCCTTTAAAGTCTTTGGAGGACCGGGATCGGTTTGCTTCGACTCTTCAGTTATATTTTTGGCAGCAGATGTTGGCAGCAGTGGTGCCCGAAGGTTGCTAGTCTTGGTTTTATGCAGACAGAATGAATGTGTGAGTGAAAGTAAACACTTTTAATTAAAAAAATGGTTTTTTTTTTTTATTTGATATTACGTATTAACCTTATTTCTGTTTAAAGGTTATCAATATTATTTTCCAGTATATTATTAATTTTATACACAGTATAGATTTAAGAGTGCATTTTGTTTTTATTGAGTATTTTATTGTTAAATTAAAGTATTTTATTGTTAGACCGGGATCGGTTTGCTTCGACTCTTCAGTTATATTTTTGGCAGCAGATGTTGGCAGCAGTGGTGCCCGAAGGTTGCTAGTCTTTCAGTGTAATGGTTTCACATTTAAGATTTTAACAGGTTTTGTGTGGGTTAGCAAATATATCTATAACAACTGAAGCACATAATTGAAACAAACTTAAGTAACCAATATAGTAAATTATTAAGAATGAACAAAATCAAACAATGTCTTAGTTTTGTATTATTTTTTAATAATTTGTGCTTCGTTGGCATGTCACGATTATTAATTTAAATAGTACAAATCGACATTTTAAAGATACTGTATGTACATAAAACTAACATGTGTGATAATGTAAACACATACTCAGATAGACGATTAAAATAGTAACTTGGTAGCTTAATATTATATACCAAGCTTATTTTGTAATAAAAAAATAAACGAATTCGTGTTTCAGCTTGGTAGGATGTATATTTCCTGTGCCTCGAGTTCTCTATGCGATGGGCAAAGACAAATTGCTGTTCTTCGCCTTCAGTAAACTAAACGCAAGAACTCACACTCCGTTGCTGGCGATTCTCTCGGCGGGCTCCCTCGCAGGTTTATAATTTAAAATATGTAAACAGAGAACCTTGATAATCCGTGACTGACAATAATTGTCTTAGCAACTAAATTATTAAAATATACATTTTTAATAATTTTATTGTGCCGCAGTCGCTTATTTTATTCGCATCCTTAAAGTTGGTTGTTAACTAGCATCAAAGTCCTTTATGTTTTCTTTTTTTTTTTTTTTTTTCAAGTAACCATTGACGTTCTTTTACGGCATTCGATTGTTAATTTACGGATTACCAAGGTTTCAAATACCAACATCACCTAAATGTAAGTCGCATACAGCTTATATTAAACTCGAATATGTCTTTCACACAGTACTATATTTATTTGAGATAATAGGAGATGGGTGATAATACGGAAAATGGGGGTCTTTTCTAGTATGTCCCCGCATTCTCTATTTTAATTTTCTATAAGTTAGATTACGTTACTAGAGCTACAAATGTAATTTCTAAAGGTAATTGAGGTTAGGTTAAGCTAGGTTTTTGACAATAATTTGCAAAAACAATTGAAAAACGAGTTTATTAATTTGTACGAAAAAAACACAAATTAGTAATGAAAGATGTTTAAAATAATATACTATTCTGGTGGCCAGAACGCTTTAATGTCCTCCAGGATTTGTTCGAAACAAATCTGTGTTTTGGTGGCGATGTTTCCACAGAAACTCACACAAGTATGAGTCTGCGACTTGTACCGCATTCGTTCCTATTACGCCGTTTTGCCGACGCCCAGAGCGATTCGATTCTGTGTGTGTGTGCTCCTGTTGTAGGAACAACAAAATTTTCAGAATGGGTTAGATCACGCGATGCTTGCCCGCTTCCCAGCGCTTCGCGCTGCTTGCTCTTTCAGAAAAAAAAATTAACTCGAGTTTGCAAAGTCCAAGCCCAGATCAAGCGGCGCGCGTTTATCACTGATAAGATAAGACGAGTGGAAAACGCACCTTATATAGGTAGGAGGTGGCCAAACTCGTGATTCGTCAGTTAAAAGTGACCAACCAGAGTTTCAGGATTTCCCGCTTTTCAATTGACAATGAATTAACCGCTTTAATTACGATCTTTGTGAATGCGGGGACATATTAGAAAAGACCCGGAAAATTTACTTCATAATTTTGAATATTGCCAAAAACATTATGGGAAGCAAAACAACAATAAAGAACAAGCAAGAAATAAAATTATAACAAGCGACTGAATCAGATATAACTGGACAGTAAGATAAGGAATAGAATAAGGCGATAAAGCGACCACCTCTCACTGCAGAAGTATCATCAAAATTCTAGGTAACCTAAATACGAATGTCTGCGACCATACAAATAGTATGATGCTGCTTAGTATTCTGGATAGAAGTTGCACGTCCTAAAAAGGGTTTTTCAAAGTCACAAACTAAGTTATTCCCCCTTTACGGCGTTATTAACCTTGCTTTAATGATAATAAAAATGTGTAAATAATGCAAATCGGGAAATTTTAGGTATAGTTTTTTTATACGAAACTTACTTTGAACTATTACTGTTTTTCGGGACCATTACTTAAGCGTCTGACAAAAAATATTTTTAGATGGTTGTGGTCATGAGAAAATTCTGTTTAATAACAGTATATTTTATTACATGTTACATAAATTTTGAAGAAAAAGTTTCGTTTTCAGAAAAAATTTAACTTTGAGTAATCATTAGACGAGAACTCCAAATGAAAAGTTAGAACGCACGTAGTACATGTAAATATTTGCAGATATATGCTATATAACGCGTAGTATTCAAGGATTTCTGGAAACGGTGTGATTTGATCTAAAAGAGTTGATATCATTAACACACCTAAAAGATAACAAAGATGTACTCATACTCAGGTTAAAATTTATAGTAAAACGTTAGATATATTCCTGATATTGTTGCAGCTATAACCGGTTCTCTGTTCAATCTGGATCAGCTGATAGACATGATGTCCATCGGAACGCTGATGGCTTACACGGTGGTCGCCATCTGTGTCCTCATACTCAGGTTACTTTTATAGTAAAACGTTAGATATATTCCTGATATTGTTGCAGCTATAACTGGTTCTCTGTTCAATCTGGATCAGCTGATAGACATGATGTCCATCGGAACGCTGATGGCTTACACGGTGGTCGCCATCTGTGTCCTCATACTCAGGTTACTTTTATAGTAAAACGTTAGATATATTCCTGATATTGTTGCAGCTATAACTGGTTCTCTGTTCAATCTGGATCAACTGATAATGATGTCTATTGAAACTCTGATGGCTTACACGGTGGTCGCCATCTGTGTCCTCATAAGTAGACCTCGCCCGATCTAGCCCCGCGCTCTGATTGGTCGAGAGGGGGTCACGTGATCCAAGATGGCGGCGCCCATGTATCACGTGATCAAAAAATAGTGGTGTGGGAGAAATTCCCTCATGTGCGGGAGAAATTCCCTGCTCACACTCTTATCCTAGTGTTTTTGGGGTGATTTGGGGTGTCCAAAACCTGTGTTTTTCTGTAAAATCGGTGATTTTGGGTGTGAAAATCGGTGTTTTTCGGTAAAATCGGTGATTTGTTGGGTCCGGTGAGGGAGAAACGAGGGACGGAGGGAATTCCAATATGGCTGCGCCCATGATGAATTGGCGGGAACAGGGGAACCTAACCTCACTTTCTTGGTTTCGCGCGCGTATTCAATATGGCTGCGCCCATGATGAATTGGCGGGAAACAGGGTAACCTAACCTCACTTTCTTGGTTTCCCGTGTATTCAATATGGCTGCGCCCAGTTGGCGGGAACAGTAGAACATAACCTCAATTGTGAAATTGGCGGGAACAGTAGAACATAACCTCAATTGTGAAATTGGGCGGAACAGGGGAACATAACCTCAAATGTAAAAAGGGCGGGAAAGTAAACTAAACAAGAGAAATAAAGACGAATCGTACCTTATTGTGTGATGATTTAGAGCTGAGCATAGGGGTTCCAGGAGTTTTAAAATAAAACATTTTTTTGGGTATAAAAACTAATTTATTATACTATTTCTAAACAACTATCCACATTGGCACTCTTCACTCCCGCCACACAGATAGCAATATGTGGTGGTGACGTCATCAGAGGAAGTCTGTAACATAAATAGACCTGAGTTAGCCAGTTCTGAACAAGAAAATTCCGCGCTTCCCCACTGGCTGGAATAAGCGCGTCCTTGATTGGATGTAAATAGTATCTAAGCGCTCTGATTGGTGGAACCTGAGAGGCCGGCACTCCTTCCTCTCTCTCCCCGTCAGATCCGTGCGGGAGGTCAGGGAGATAGGACGTGTGTCGCTCTGAGTTTTACACAATTATTTAAACAATTACGATCTTTTGATATTACTCGAGTAAAATAATTCAATCTAATACGTTAAAATATTTTTACTTTTACTAATACTTATTTCAATTACCGTTAATACTATTCTTGTAATTATTTTTCTTAATCTAAATAGAAATTATCGTTACTAGTAGCAGTTAAGCTTTTTAATCATTTAGTTGCTTTTCTAACGTAATATCGTTTCTATAATACCATATTGTAAACATGTCTTACGAAAATATTGAAGTAGATTCTGAACCTGTATATATGGATATGGAGTTGGATCCTGTAAAAACGCTAGGTAAAAACGAGACTTACATAAAAAAATATAGGGTTATACGGTACTAAGACCACCTTTAAATTCAATCCCGTCCCTGAAAACATTAATGAAATCGATTGGCTAAGGACGGGATTTTCTAAAATTGTAAATGAAATGAAAGCAAATTGCACTGATTCGGACTACCTCGGATTTACACTTCATAGTCTAAATTTAAAAAGTAAAGATCCGGGCTACGTGGCATTTCGACCAGCTGATCAGGTCAAAGACGATGTCCTTTTTGAAATTTTCGGGGGGATAATTCAAAGTAACGCGGACTCTGTAAAATCTACCGATACGTTCAAAGTCGAATGTACGCGTGTCAATCTCCCTGTTGGTAGTGGTGGTTCCAGAAGACCTGGCTTGTACAATAATTTTCACGAAGAATGTAAAGCACGAACAGGTATTGTATCGATAGAAAATGTGGACAATCTGTGTCTGCCCCGAGCTATAGTGGTAGCAAAAGCCTACGCCAAAAAATATCCTCAGTTCAAAGCAATAAGGCAGGACAAGGGTAAGCGACAAACTCTTAGAGCCCAAAAATTGATGACCAAAGCCGGGGTCCAAATTTCTGAACAGGGAGCGGGGGTCCACGAACTTTCAAAATTTCAAGAGCACCTCAAAAAATATAATATTACAGTTTACAACTATAACAGTAAGGGTAGGGACGTGTATTTTAAACGGTAATAATGAAAGTGCTCTGTATAAAATTAACCTACTGTATCATAACGGCCACTACAATGTGATCACATCCCTCACTGCAGCCTTTGCTTGTAAAACTCTATTGTGAGGCGTGCCATGTCCCTTACGACCACAAAGGTTATCACAGATGCTCAAACATCTGTCCTGCGTGTCAGACAGTTTCTCCGCCCTGTAAAGAGGAGCATGGAGGAATAGTTTGTCCAAATTGTAACATAACTCTAAAAAATCAAATATGTTTCGCGGCTCACCAGGGTGAACGGTGTAAATCTGTTAATAAATGCAAACAATGTCAAAGACTCGTATTTCTGAAACAGCGTAAATCGAAACACGTGTGCGGGGGAAGTTTTCTGTAAAATCTGTAATGATTTCAAGGCCCCAAACCACCAGTGCTACATGCGAGTCGACACAGGCAAGCCCAAAACAGAAGATTATCTATTCATATTTTCGATCTGGAAACAAGACAGGACGAGTACATTGATGATAAAAAAGTTCATAAAGTAAATCTATGTGTCTCGCAACAATTCTGTTTCAAATGTATCGGTGGTGGAAATTGTGAACATTGTAATACCCGCACTCGAGTCTTCAGACAAGATCCTGTAGTTAAATTCATGGATTATGTGATGGATGTTAGAAAAAAATTTCAAAAACGTTTGTGTAATGGCTCATAACGGTCAGGGCTTTGATTTTCAGTTCATCTTAAAATACGTACTGGAACAGACAAAATTCAGTCCAGAGCTAATTATGCGTGGCACCAAAGTCATTCTCATGGAATTGGACAACGTGAGATTTATCGACTCACTGAACTATTTCCCCATGGCCCTCCTCAGCACTCAACAAAGCCTTTGATCTACCCCCAGAGAAGAAGAAGGGTTACTTCCCTCACTTGTTTAACACTCTGGCAAACCAAAACTATGTAGGCCCCATCCCACCCAAGGAATACTACTGCCCTGAATCGATGTTCGAAAAAAGTTATACAGATTTTGAAAATTGGCATAATGACCAGGTCGACAAAAACGTAGTGTTTGATTTCCAAAAGAACTTATTGAATATTGTATTTCAGATGTAGACATATTGGCGCAGGCGTGTATAAAATTCAGAGCAATGTTTCTCGAAGAATGTAACGTAGACCCGTTCATGGAAGCCGTGACCATAGCCAGTGCCTGTAACTTGGTGTTTAGACGTAAGTTCTTAAAACCCAATACTATTGGCCTGGTCCCTAACAATGGATACAGACTTGTTGACATGCAATCTCCCATCGCTTTGCAGTGGCTGACTTGGGAGAGGATCAGCGCGGCGTCCGAATTCAGCATGCAGGGCGGGAAAGAGAAGTCAAAATTGCCGGTATGAAAGTAGACGGTTTCGACGGTGAACGCGTGTATGAATTTCAGGGTTGTTATTTCCACGGGTGCCCTAAATGTTACAAGTATGAGAGGGAAGTGCCCTTATCAGATGATCCCTCAGACTCTTTGCATCTGAGGTACGAAAGGACCAAATCCAAAATAGCTAAACTCCAAAATTCCGGATATGAAGTTATCGAGATGTGGGAGTGTGAATTTAAGAAAATGAAAAAAAGATCCTAGATTGGCATACCTAAATTCATTACCAATTCTAAACACGCTCCCACTTAATCCAAGAGACGCCTTCTTTGGTGGTAGAACAGGCAACGCAAGAACATACCACAAGTGTGCAGAGGGGGAGTCTATACAGTATGTGGACGTATGCTCTCTCTATCCTTTTGTTAATAAATTTTAAAATGTACGTAAAATCTCATCCTAAAATCTATGTGGGTGACAGAGAATGTAGGGGGCGAGGCATGCAGGCTGAAGGTCTTCTTAAATGTAAAGTCCTGCCTCCGCTAAAGTTGTATCACCCGGTTCTCCCTACACGCATGAACGATAAATTAATGTTTGTTTTATGTAGGACGTGTGGGGAGGACATGTACTCGGGTGACTGTGCCCACACCACGGAAGAGAGAGCATTGACAGGGACATGGACGATGCAGGAAATTAGAAAAGCTGTAGAAAAAAGCTATACCATTTTAGAAATGTACGAATTATGGGAATACGAGGTAGTGACCTATGAGGATGGCGGACTCTTCACAGACTTTGTAAATAAATTTTTAAAAATCAAGCAGGAGGCATCGGGCTACCCTTCCTGGTGTCTCACTGATCAGGACAAAGAAACGTACATTAAAAAATATTTTGAACATGAAGGTATCAGACTTGACCAAACAAAAATTGAAAAGAACGCGGGCCTTCGCTCCCTAGCAAAATTAATGCTAAATTCGTTTTGGGGAAAATTCGGACAGAGAGAGAACCAGACAAAGACATCGATAATACGATCACCCGACACATTTTTCAAACTACTACTAACCAGTCCCGGGACACAAGTAAATACGGTTCAAGAAATTAACGAAGAGGTTCTCCTCGTAAATTGGCAAAACATAGAAGAGGTTAGCGAGTCCCTCAGAACCGTCAACGTCGTCTTGGCCGCTTTTACCACATCTCACGCGAGGTTAAAACTGTATGAACACTTGGAAACAGCTACAATCTCAAGTCCTTTACTATGACACAGACAGTGTACTGTACATACATAAAAACGGCATGTATAAAGTTCCTACCGGTGACTACCTCGGGGAGATGACCGATGAGTTGGTCGACTACGGTCCCGGGTCATACATTGTAGAATTCGTTTCTGGTGGTCCTAAAACCTATGCCTACTTAGTGTGGTCCACAAATAAAAATTCGTTAGTTGAAGTCTGTAAAATTAAAGGTCTCACTCTAAATTTAAAAACTAGTAAACGTCTAAATTTTGAAAAATTAAAAGAAATGGTGCTTAGTGAAACGGATCCAACTCTAGAAATAACAGAAAACCGTATTAGACGGACAAAAGACAAAAAACATAGTTACCGTAGAAGAGACTAAACTATTTAAAATTACCGGTCCTAAGCGTAAGCGGGAAGGAGAGTATGAGACACTACCGTATGGCTATAGTAAAGTTTCTAAATATTAGTATATTGTAGTATACTTACAGTAGGTGTAAATACAGCCTCCTTCACTCTTCTAAACACAGACACCACAAACAATAACCTTCGTAGGTCAATGCTTTTCCCCCTCATCCTCTTTAACTTCTCCCGCGATTGCTCGAGTAGATGCTGCTTCTCCTCCATCACTGACCGAGACTGAACGCTCTCCTCGCAACCGTGTACCCCCACTACCACACAGCGTCCAAGACCAAAATCACCTTCCTGTCACTGTGCTTGCTACCGGCCCTCGCAGACCCAAAGGCCTGAGTGTGTGTGTGTATGGGCTCTGAGGTCCCGGACGGAGTGGTTGCGATCCTTCAGGTGGCCTAAACTCCATAATTCCTTGGGATCATGTGTGAATGTGTGTGGCAACGAGGCGGGCTAAAACCCATAGATGTACTCTTGCCGTGAATGTGCCGAGAGGTTCGTGGCCTTGGGGGTGTGAATGTGATCCTTCAGGTGGACTAAACCCCATAATTCCTTGGGATCGAGTGTGAATGTGTGGGAGATAGTGATGGACCCGGATCAGCCATGGCAGATTACAAATGTATATAGTGTTGATATTACTGTAAAATTGTAAATACTGTTGTAAACACTTATCTTTGTGCAAAGTGTGAGGTCTCAGTGGGGGAGTCGGTGGTGGGAGAGTAACCGTGGAGGCAGTGGTGGTGGTGGGAGAGCACTTCATTCTCAATCATGGCGTGGAACCCAAAGAGCCTCTATGACCTTTGTCTGCGGCAAATTGCCCAACATCCTATTCGCTTCTTACGATATATCCAGATCCCCCGAATCCATCCGTCGGAAATTAAATCTAAACATCGCGAATGCTGCTTTGAATTGGTAGTCAGATACAAAGAAGTTTACGACGGACGCGGACTACGCAGACTTTGTCATATGTGTGCTCGAGACCGTTCAGCTGTTTGGCAAAAAGAATCGTCGACCGCGTATTACTTCACGGAAGATACATTTTACACAATGCGTAGTTTATGGGAGTGCACATCGTGTAACAATCGGCTCTTTTACTATAGGACCGGGCGTTGCATGTGCGATTATTCCATTGTCTAAGCAACAAGGGATGGAACAGTATTTGGTCACTGGGCGACAACCAGTTACTTCTGGACTGGCCCTCAAAATCAAATACTGTTTAACCTGGGCATCGAGCATGCTAGTGTTCGATGTGGGTGTTCCAAACCACACCACTTAGACTAATATAAATACCGGTATACAGATTTTTTTCTTCATTTACAAAATGGACGCTATAGCGAAAGAACTGCACAAACCGGCTAGGAAAAAACTATCCCAGACGCAGGGGTTACGCTGAAGGGACTCAATGATCTATACCAGGCTGACCTAGTAGAGATGATCCCGTATTCAAGGGTGAACAAAGGTTACAAGTATATATTGACAATGATAAACTGCTTTAGTAAACTTGCGTTTGCCATTCCTTTAAAAAACAAGACCGGTGCAGAAGTCGCGCATGCACTAGAACCTATACTGTCTAAACACAAGATGAAAAACCTTCAGACTGATCAGGGTAAGGAGTGGTACAACACTCACGTCAAAAAGCTAATGGACAAATATAAAATAAACCTTTACTCGACCTACTCACATCTGAAAAGCTCTATTGTAGAGCGTCCTAAACAGAACATTAAAAGAGAAAATGTATATAGAAAATTCACGACACGTGGAAGTTACGAATGGTTCAGTATTCTATTCTGATATAGTCAAGGAGTACAATAATAATGTCCACAGAACAATCGGTATGAAACCAAAAGACGTTAAACAGAAAACACGTAAAACAAATCCTTGTCCGTTTAAACAAAACCACAAAAAGAAAACAAAAAATTAAAATCACTAAATTCAAGCTAAACGATAAGGTAAGGATTAGCAAATACAAAGGAGTTTTTAAAAAAGGTTATCTGCCTAACTGGACAAATGAAGTATTTACAGTATATGCAATAAAACCTACAAAACCCGTAACGTACATTCTACAAGACTCTAAAGGTGAAGTATTGAAAGGTGGGTTTTATGAACAAGAACTCCTCAGGTCCAAAACTGGTAATGTATATCTAGTTGAGAAAGTGTTGAGGCGGAAAGGAAAAGGAGACAAAGTACTTGTTAGATGGCAAGGGTTCGATAAAAACAGTGACACATGGGTGAGCAAGCATGACATCACCACACACTGAGTGTGACTGCAACTGCAGTCGTGGGACCGGATGCAGCTGCACCAGCCGCTGCGTGGGAGCGGATGCAGCTGTGCGCTCCAACGTCCAGGAGGGCTACCAGTTCAGCTCTGTTACTTTATATACTATGTCATAATAATGTGCAACTAGTTTATCTTCGACAATGAGACTGATTAGTCAATCTGTGAAATTACCAGTGAGAAACTTTGACGAGTTTGTAGGTGGTGGTATGAATCGTACAAATAAAAACGGTCCTCTGCTACCTGACACGATTCGCGGATTAATTGTTGGACCGTCCAATTGCGGTTTTAAAACGAACGTACTGTTTAACCTATTGGTAGATCCTAACGGTTTGAGATTTGAAAATGTTTACGTGTTTTTCAAAATCACTCTACCAACCAAAGTACCAGCTACTATCCAAGATTATGCCGAAAGAGATCGGATACCACGCGTATGATGACAATGCATCTGTCATACACCCGAGTGAGGCTAAACATAATTCAGTAATGATATTCGACGACATAGCCTGTGAAAAACATAACAATATACGAAACTACTTCACCATGGGTAGACACAAGAATATTGACACATTCTACCTAGGTCAGACCTACAGCCATATACCCAAACAGCTCGTTAGAGACAATGCCAACTTTATCGTACTATTCAAACAAGACGAAACAAACCTTCACCATGCATACAGTGACCACGTCAATACCGATATAGACTTTGAAAAGTTTAAACAAATGTGTGCTCTGGCGTGGAAAGACAGACACGGCTTCCTGGTCATATGCAAGGACTGTGACATTGATAAAGGCAGGTATCGTATCGGAATCGATAGTTTCATTCAAGATCTATGATGGTAAGGATATACCACTACAATGACCTCAGAGGTTTTCTCAATCCAGAGATCCAACAAAGTCCATTCAAACCTGTGCACCTGGTACTATGCCGATAAGAAAAAGTTTTGCGGTAATTACTGTAGCAGACGCGGACCACATGGTTTTCTCTTCAATAGGAGGTGCTGGAGACATAAGCGTGTAGGGATGTACAGTGCTAGTCTACCACCCGTAATCTTGTTAATGATTTCAGCAAGCGAACGGTTCTACAATCGCGATATATGGATAGAGTTTGTGAAAAGAAGTCAAACACAAAGGGGTACCGCTCGAACTCGTGGTGTACCACGAGGACATGCTAAATAGTACGGTAAGAAATCCACAGAACATGTTATCCAGATTCAGACCGTTTTTCCCGATCAATTCGGTCAAATCGTACCGTTGAGAAACGCTCATGGTAGTGTAAACTTTGCGCAGACCTGTATAAGGATGCTCCAGTACGGGTGTAACATACCGCATGCAGCTCGCTGTATTCTCATTACAGAGAGAACAATACCAATCAGGAACCCTGTCAAGATCTACAATCGTGCTCTAGCTTCAAAGTGCTACATTGACATTAGCTACAACGTAGGTTACGGCCCCGTCCCAGACGGTTTACCGCGAGGTCAAAGGAAGAAAGATTTTGCTGGTGTAAACAATCTTTGTCAAAGTCTGTTTACGACAGAATTTCTCAAATTGGCTTTACCGACCGTACCAATGTACTGCGATAAGTTCGGAATAACACTGCGTGACGGGACTTACTCAATTACAAATACCAAACAGTTTGAGGCTTGGAGGAGTTTTACAGGAGCTAATCCAAGTGAATTCTGGTTACTCAACTCTTACATGATTCACATACACAGTAGGGTGAACAGACCTATAGAGCATCTGAAACAATATATGGAAAAGCACGTGGAGAGTGACAAGTATACTGTAGCTGAGATACCCCAGTGGAGAGACGGATGGAAAAGGACCTTTGTGTGTTCAGGGACCCTGATAGACCTGTACAGATACCGAGAACAGTTTACCTAAGAGGGCTAGGTACCGTGGTGTCACTAAAGCAGGTCGTACGCTTTCTAAGAAAGCATAAAAAACGAGCCCTCTTCTTTAGACAGGTTGAACTGCCATAAAGTAGTTAGTATTAAAAGTACTAAAACCGAGTCACATTGTCAGTTTAAACAATGGCTTCAAAGGAGAAGGAACCTTACTCTCAGTATAACTCGTTTGAGGAAAGCTATAAAGCAAAAGTATAAACAGTTCAGAGAAGGAACTCTGGCCACAGACGTATTTCTAGAAAAAACAGTACAAACCTATCCTGTCAGAGTTACGAAAAACAACAGGATCTGTAAAAACTGAACCGAAAACCGAACCAAAGCAAGAAGAAGAAGAGGAAAATGAAGATGAGGCAGCCGTACAGTTCACTCCGGACGTTATGTCAACCCCCAAAACACCTGCGTTCCTGCAGGACGATGATGTGCTTGAAGCAGGACCGTCGTCACCAGACGTCAGTGATATACTCAGCACGAAAGAAGGACACAACTCTCAGCATCTGCATGGATACAGAACACGTTCTTCTCTCCCATCCACTAACCATAAGGTACATGACAAGTATGATGAAGGATATGTCAGGTAAACATAGTAAGATCGACCATACGTACGGACCACGCTACGACAACAATACGCTAATGGTAGGAGATAAGAAGTTATCATTTGGAGATGACGGTAGCATACTCGTAGGTGAACGGTCCTACAGACCTACACAGGGACTTTATGAATTGCTTTTTAATCGTCTGCCTGATGACAAACGTTACAACGTAAACGATATGAGAGCTTACAAGGATATATTGACACTGTCGTCTGCTCACAAGAGAAGTTACAATTATAAAAATCACGTGAACCGTAACGCTTCAACGAAATACAAAGTCATTATTTCTCAACTCTTCCCAAAGACCGGTAGCGGGTATAAGGATGTAGGAGCACCAGACCCTATCTACTATGATGACCCAAACGAACTGTGTGACAGACTCAGACTCCTCGTGTCCTCAGCAGAGATCGGTAACACGGGACATAGGAACGAAATAATAAACATTATCGAAGAACTCAAAGAATCAAAGACTATATCAGGTGATGGTAACGCGAGATTCAGATCATTGATGAGATGACCGTCAATAAGTTTGGTCAGAGGCCACAATCTCTGAAGAAGCAAGACATTCAGAGAGTTACGAATACTGTAAACAAAAAATCTAAAGAAAGATGTAAGAAGACTGTACTCTCAAATTGCAATCCTTCAGAATCAAGCGCTTATTCAGCAGAATCAAATAAACAGCTTACAAAATACAAATGAAGAAGTTATAAGACGTCTAGCAGTTCAACTATTTTCACTGGATCAATAAGATACACACTACCGTACCTCCAGCTCGCTTCCACGGCGTCTTAGATGTTGATGAAAACACATATATTGACTGGGATAAGATATTTATAAAGAGCAATGTACAGGAGGAAGTCTTCATCACTTGCACAATGAGTGTTGACAAGTTTGGTCATACGGTCCGTGAAGGAAGTAAGAGAGGTCCGCCTGGACAAGGATTCAGTCTCACAGTCGACGGCAACTACGATATCAAGGGCAAGCGGTTATGTAACGTGGCCGACGCCCAGCACAGTCTAGACGCTATAAACCTGCAGACCTTGAAAAAAAATGTGGATAGCGCAGTCCCTCAAGACTGTGTCTGACGTTTCGCTTGTATCCAAGAAAAATGTGATGGACGCTAAAGGTAACAGAATTAGCAACATAGGTGATGCTCTACTCTGGACCGATGCTCTGACTCTTCGTCGTCTTGCTAGGGAGGTACCCTATAAGGACACGAACAGCAAATATTACAGGTTTGACAACTACAGGTTGCGCATGATAGGTGATCCCACTGGGGATACAGATGCAGTGACGCTAAAATATCTTAAAACGAACACTCTAAAAAGAAGTAGTGATGGTAAAGTCTGGGAATGTGATTAACAAAAGACTCGGACAGATGGCTGATCCTCTTCTCGCTGGCGACGGTGTAAACCTACAGACTTTGAACAGGAAACTGAATGAAAAAACGCTGGCGATAGACAAGGACACGATCGACGCTAAAAAAGAGGAGACTAGTGAATGTAGCCGATGGTCAAGGACCAAACGATGCCGTTACACTCTCTCAGTGTCAAAATCTATTGCCTGCTACTAAAAGTTATTGCGGACGGAACAGTTATCTTTAATAATTACAGAGTTTCTAATGTTGCCGAACCTAAAGAAAGGTACCGACGCTTGCACTGTAAATTATGTGAAGGAAAGAACACCGGATACGGATAAGGATAAATGGTTTATTTGGACGTAAACGATTAAGTCAAGTAGCTTCTCCGCTGTATGACGGAGATGCTGTTAATAGAGGATACCTTAAAGTGAACACTCCGATACTCGACGGTGACACGTGGAATTGTAGGAATAAAAGATTGAAACTTGTGGGCGACCCTGTCGACATGAGTGACGCTGTGTCTGTTAATTATCTGGTGAGAGTAGTGAGTGAAGTCTTTTACGGTATGTACAAACTACTGGCTCCGACGCTAGACGCTATACACCTAACCGATAAAGACGAGTGGATTAGGTTCAACATTGTCGAACCATACTTTAAAGACCCAGTGAGCAGGGTGAGATCGAAACCGTGATGGTTTTATTTATATGTGAGCAGCTGACATTTTTTACCGCCAGTTTACTTTGGAACCTGGCGAGATGAGGTTCTTGGTATTTATTCTATGTGTAGCTCCTCTGATAGCTGCTAATGAAACTTTGTTGTACTTGGAGAGATACGGCTATCTCGATACTAATACCTCAGAGCTATCCACAGACATTACACAGGCGGTCATTAGGTTTCAGGAGACGTTCGGCTTGAATGTGACCGGATATGTAAATGAGGAGACGACTAACTTAATGAACCAGCCCAGATGCGGCAATTCGGACGAATTAATAGCGTCTTTCACTGCAAACCCAAACTACGGATGGCGGAAAAAAAAAACGATATTACCTGGTTTATGTACGGTAGTAATTATCAGTATGACCAACTATGTCCGGGATGCGTTCGCCCTATTCTCAAGACATTCCAAACCTGACCTTCCGGCGGAACCCTATAAACCCCACAATCATTTTAAGTATCGCTCCCAGGAAACATCTTTCGTATTATCTACGGAAAAATTGCAGTAGAGTGTTTGATGGTAGGGGTGGTTTAGTGGGTCACGCCTTTCTCCCTATATTGGGGATGAACCAGACAGATATTCATATGGACGGTGACGAAGATTGGGATTATACAATGGATCTACCTGCACCTGGAAAAGTTTCATTCTTTTTGGTTCTATTACACGAAAATTGGACACGCTTCTAGGTTTGCAACATTCATCACTTTCGTCGTCTATAATGTAATCCTTTTTATTTTGTACCCAATGGTATTTCAAATCTTTACCAATATGATTTAGACAGAGATGATCAATTGGCAGTACAGTATATTTACGGACTACCTGTTCCTCCATACACGTCCACCACTACTACTACAACATCTACAACAACCTCGAGCACGACTACCACTACTACCAGTACCACCACACCCACGTCAACCTCTACGTCCCCTACAATACCTACAGAGTTGGACATTTGTACATTGAGACATAGAATCAATACATTTTTTATTGTAAAAAATAGATTGTACGCATTTTACGGCAAGTATGTATGGGCTCTGAGTCTGAATCACGCGCTTAGAACACGTGAGGAGTTTACCAATCCTCTAATAATCACCGATTGGTTGCCGTTTTTTACCGTCAGACTTTACAAACATTTCGGCTGTGTACCAAAGACCGAACGGAGAGGTGGCTTTGATTGTGGACAAGACATTGTACATTATTGAGTATCCGTCACTCGTACTTTTAAGACAGAAAAGAATTGATACAATCTTACACTCCAGAATAAATAAAGTGAACGCAGCGTTGAACAGTAATACAGGTAGGACCTTTATTTTTACCGATGACAAATTTGTTGTAGAACTTAACGAATGCACTCTCAGAGGCACTATGTTGGGTATGACCAGTAGCGTGTTGCCAGGAGTCCCTGATGGAATTAGAGGAGGTTTCAGATATATAAATGGCCGTCTGTACTTTATATAACAGACAGTCACGTTCTGGAGTACGACGAGTTTACAGGAGTGGTTACAAGATCCGAGGCGGATATCTTTGACGTATTGCAGATCACATGTGTTAGGGAGACCCTGCTCAGGCAACTCTATAACGTATTACGGTATATAAGGGAATAAAATGGGAAAGCACAAAGTAAAGCCAAACAGATTGAAACGAACCGTCAAGCGAGGAAGAGGTCTGGTTTCGAGCGCTTTGCAAAACGCCGGATCACGGATCGGTCGCTGGAAATCTTTTGAACCGTGCAATTGACGCTCTACCTGTCGAAACTCCATTTACCTGGTGGGTACCGATACTGTGGTCCAGGTACGAAATTAGGGGTGAGATTGGCAAGGGGTGATAAGGGTATAAATCCCTTTGGACGAATATTGTAAAAATCACGATATAGCGTACTCAAAATACAGGGATTCCGAACACCGAAGAGAAGCCGACAAAGAATTAGCCAAAAGAGCCTGGGAAAGAGTCAAATCGGCAGACGCAAGTATTGGGGAAAAGAGCCGCAGCCTTAGCTGTAACAGGAGCCATGAAGACCAAAACAGCCCTCGGTGGAGGGAAGAGGCGGAAGAGCAAGCGAGGGAAGCCCAAACGTAAAGGTCAGGGTATGTACCTCAAGCCGTATCCAAAGAGAGGCGGTGGGGTAAGAAAAAGAAGAGGGGGTGTTGCAATAAAAAAAAACGTCGATACCAGTAAAACCGTTATCAAATTACGAGCTAGTACACTACGCGAAACTACTTAATATTCCGAATTTCCGTGGAGTTTATATGAGAGACGCTCTACCCAAACGCCCACGATCGTATGAATCGGCCATAATTAATCTGGATAACTCGGCCGGTGAAGGTACACATTGGGTGTGTTACAGGAAGTTAGGTAACAGGGTATACTACTTTGACAGTTTTGGTAACCTAAGACCACCAATAGAGCTTATATCATACCTAGGACCAGACGTTAACGTACGGTATAATTACGAGAGAAGACAGAGTGAGGGCTCAGTAGTCTGCGGACACTTGTGTTTAAAGTTTCTCAGCAGTAATGTTTTCACTTAGCGGTCCTGCTCCACAGGTATCATGCGAGGTATTTCCTCCAATGGACGTGAGCGATGGTGATTACGAAATTGGTCTAGTTGACCTCTCCACATACTATACGATTCCAAATATTGAAACGGGAATAAACGATATGTTTTATTACGGTGACAATAAACAAATCAAGATAGCAGAGGGGTCGTACGAAATTGAAAATATCGAAGAATACATCAAATCCCATTTAGGCGCGGATGTGACATTTAGTCTGAAAGGAAACAATAATACGCTAAAATCCGAAATCACTTGTAATAAAATCATACACTTTGACAGAGAACAGACAATCGCTCCCCTACTAGGGTTCAGTAAAAAACCACTTGAGCCAGGCAGGGTACACACATCCGATGTCCCCATAAACATAATGAATGTAAATACTATACGCGTTGAATGCAATATCGCACGAGGATCCTTTTCAAACGGTGTAGAGGGTACACGTGCTGCATGAGTTCTATCCTAAAGTGGCCCCAGGCTATAAAATAGTTGAGAAACCCACCAATGTTATCTATTTTACCGGTGAACGTTCGTAGAGTGAACAACATTTCCGTAACACTCAAGGACCAGGACGGCAGATTGATTAATTTCCGTGACGAGATAGTCTCACACTACGCTTGCATATAAGAAAACGATAATGGGTCTAGTATTTAGAGAGTTGCCGAGCCACACACTGATCAGTAATCACCGAAAGGTGGCAGCGTTTAACATCAAAGAACATAAAGTTTCTAAAGTCTCTAGGCTTTAAGTATGGCGCTTCTATCGATAGAGTCCGGAGCAATGTACGATGAAGTCGTAACGGGGTGGGAATTTCATACCCATAAACCGTAACGCCTCGTCTACATTTAAGAATAACGATGAAATCAGAATACCGATTAGTCAGCAAGACATAATCACAGCACCGTTCGAAAGCTTCATACATGTTAAAGGGACGCTGCAGGCTAAAAAAAGCTGACGGCAGTGGCTTGCAATGTAAATCTAGTGAACAACTCGATGGCACATTTATTTGATGAGATTCGTTACGAGTTGAACGGTCAAGTAATCGATAAAACACGCAGTGTCGGCATAACTACGACGATCAAAGGACTGGTATCTTTTAAGGAAAATGAAAAAATGAGTCTGGCTAACGGAGGGTGGCTCGGGGCGAATAAATCCGCAGGACGCTGTTAAAGAGTTCAATTACGCCGTTCCCGTTAGGACATTGATGGGATTTTTCGAAGATTACAAAAAGGTAGTGGTTTAAACAGTAAACAAGAGTTGGTTCTTCTGAGAGCCGCCTCTGATAACAATGCTGTAACTTCAGCTGACGCTGCTACTGTTGATCTTGATATAACTGACTTGTACTGGAGGGTTCCTTACATTACAATATCAGACAGCCACAGGTTAAAGCTGTTGCGTATGGTCGAGAAAGATACACTGATTCACCTTCCGTTTCGATCATGGGAAATTCACGAGTACCCCAGTTTGCCGCTGACAACACGTCATAGTTGGACAATAAAAAAAACGAGTACCAAATTGAAAAACCTCGTTACGTGATTTTAGGTTTCCAGACTGGAAGGAAGAACAATTTGAAAAAAGACGCTTCCAGCTTTGATCACTGCGATCTACTCAATATCAAACTGTTTCTGAATTCACAGTACTTCCCGTACGATAACATCCATGGTGACCTACGCATTTTCTACGACATGTTTACCAGATTCCAGAGCTCATACTACCAGATACAAGGTGCCCCTACAGTTGATTTTCAACACGTTTAAAAGTAACGTACCTCTCTATGTTATTGACTGCTCCAAGCAGAATGATTCAATAAAAAACTGGCCCCGTAGACGTGCGTGCGTCTGGAGTTTGAGACTAAAAACGCTATTGCTGCAAACACTGCGGCTTACTGCTTAGTACTATATGACTCACACCTGGCATACACTCTGCTCACGGGTAACGTTAAAGCGGATGGTGTAGGAGCGGTGGTGGGGTAAACACTTATAAGTAGCTAAATTTTGTACATGTGTCTCATTCTGTGTCATGGAGAAGCTAAACAGTTTTTCTAAACGAGCCTGACTCGGTCGAGGCGACTCGATACCTAACATTAAAGAACGAACTACTCTACAAGGTCGAGGGCATGCGAAGACTCTTTGCTCGCTTTAGACCTACAGTTAGAGTGCCCAGTGACTCTTATAGATACGGCCATTTCAAGGAATGCGCGTGGGCACGACCCGACGCTACGTCAGGTCCTGACACTTGTCAGTGTCACTATATGGATTCATACATTAGGGGATCGATTACGATTTTGGATCAGTTAGCTGAAATGAACGATCCGTTTCTTTTCGAGATTACAGGTTCTACTTGAACCCTTCCGTGATACCGCAACACAGGGGCTGTATTGTTAGGGTGGGGGTAATTGTTTAGGGTGGGGGTAATTGTTAGGGTGGGGTAATTGTATAAATTGAGCGACTCCTACGCCGACGTACATTACCTACCCAGTGTTGAACACTCTCGCAACGATGGCGCTATACATTTACAGTTATAAGGAAGAAGAAGAGAGGGAAATTATTGGGATAACCTCGACTGTACTAATTTTACATCCTATGCCGACTTTTACGATGTTAAGGACTTTAACAGGATTGAGGTTTGTTTTTGAGGTAGTCGATGAGCCCGAGGAATACGACACGGATGATGAAGATAATCCTATTAAACAGGCTCTAAATAGGTATAGAGAGGGTATCAAAGCCGGAGTGTACACTTCCTTGTGGAAGGACGGAGAAAAGAAAACATGTAAATACCTCGACTGTACTAATTTCACATCTAATAGCGAGTTTTATGATGTGACGGGGTTTGACAGAATTATGGTTAGATTTTGCAGAGAGGATGATGTGAAGCTGAATGGGTATAAAAAGGGTATCGAAGCCGGAGTATACGCTTTCTTGTCGAAGGACGGAAAATTGAAAACAATTAAAACCCTCGACTGTACTAATTTAACATCCCATGGCGTCGCTTGGGATGTGAGGGACTGTGACAAAATTCAAGTCTCATTTTTGATAAGTCCTTACACATGCGAATGGGAGGAGGAGGAGGTGGAGGGGGAAGAACCACCTGCTAAAAAATCTCATTGGTCGAAATAAGCGCGTCTCTGATTGGTCGAAATGCTCCTGTCTAAAAGTAAAATTTTGAGAATTTACGTCAGACGTTGAGATGGAGTCGCAGACTATGGACGTGGAACCCACGCGGATTCCCAAAACGTAAAGAGCGTATCAATGCGTTAACCGGGGTTTTTCTTAGATCTGTCTACTTTTTGGATAGTGATCTTTCAAAATGCGTAATTGTAGGGTTTGTTAAGAATCGGGGTGACTCTCTCGGGTTCTCTTTAAGGGTAAAAAGGGATGCGTTTTATTGGTCACACGATGTGTTCAATCAAATCACTCCTCATTTCAATTCCATAACCCTGGCTCTGGAGAATAAAACCAAATTTTATATTAAATCGGACACGGAGGAGGATATCAAGGTCACAAATGTTTTCGGTCGTATGCACGTGTTTCTCTTTGACGGGGAGCATACTTTAACGCTTAACGAGGCCGAATGGACTCAGTTTACAAACAGCCTTCCTCTGATGTACATTGCTCTCAGAGACAATTTTATTATCGAAGAGTCTGTACGGTTTACTATTCACGCACTAGCATCAGGGTTGGTAGAGGAGGACGTATTTGCAAAAGCAGATAGTCAGGGACTCCTCTGTTTCCACAGCTCATAAATTAGCTCTTGAAGTGGCCTTGTACAAACGTTGGCCCCATGGATGTGGCAGTAGTTTGAATTTCACGCATTTCAAGGCAATAAAAAAACCCTTATTCTTAAAGAGCTCGCGATCGTGGGAAACTCTTTTCAATGTCAAATTATATTTAAACCACCTTTTCCTAGAGAACGGTTGAGCGCCAAAAATCGTACAACAGCTCGCTGGCTTGAAGATAACTACCATAAGATTTCTTGGGAGGAGGGTGATTATCCCTACAGAGCTAATGTACTTCGCACTCTATGCAAACCCTTTGCCGTGATTTACACGCGCGGGTTGGAGAAGGCAGAGTTCTTGAGAAAGTTTCACAGTGATGTCCGTGAACTGGACGATATAGTGTGCGAGGAGGCCGGCAATCCGTGTAGCTGTAAAACAACACACAGGTTTGCTTGCTCGTTGCCACAACATACGTCAACCGAGGATCCCAATGTGAAATGCGCAATGATTGCAGCAAAGTGCCGTTTCGAGATCCTTAACAAACAGCTGCACAATACCAACGCTTATTAGTATCGGCGAGTGATTAGTAAAGGGGCGGAGGGGTTTCGGCATTTAGTTTGAGAATCCCGACGTGGTTGGCTTGAAAGGACTCGCCGACGGGTCACATTGAAAGGCTTCACCGAGTAAAGTGACTTTTGACTGTAGGTTAGATACGAAAAATTCTAGAGCGGGGTGAATGATTGGTAAGCTCCTAAGGCTGGCGTAAAACCTGTAAGTCCTGGGGCTCTTTACTGCTCTTACGGCAGGCCTAAACTCCGTAAGACCGGGAGCAGTTGTGTGTGTGTGTGTGTGACAGATACCTCTATGGCAGGCCTAAACTCCGTAAGTCCAGGGTATGTACCTCGCTCTAGATGCTGTAAAAAATAAAAAAATTTAAAAAATGTAAAATTCTCCGGTAAGTTTTTGAGTCACATTGAAAGGCTTCACCGAGTAAAGTGGCTATTGAAACTTACAGGAGACAAAAATATGTTGAGGAGCGATACATTGTAATGGAGTGAATCGCTATCGTGTACAGCGGTGGTTGGGGCTGTACACAAATACTGGTCACATTGAAAGGCTTCACCGAGTAAAGTGATTAGTAAAGTGAAAGAGTGAGAATAGGCTACTGGGGAAAACTTCACTATAATCAAAAACGCACTGGGA
Organism: Homalodisca vitripennis; assembly: GCF_021130785.1. Lineage (NCBI taxonomy): Eukaryota > Metazoa > Arthropoda > Insecta > Hemiptera > Cicadellidae > Homalodisca > Homalodisca vitripennis. The sequence goes on from NW_025778534.1 coordinate 65,182, forward strand.
CCCCTACGGCCTAGCCATTCTGGCTTACCGTGGTGTGGAAACGTGGGTCACAAATTGCAGTTAATGCGGTGCAAGTGCGAGTCTCGGTGGGGGAGAGGCGTCCGCGTATAAAAGCGCGGTGCATCGGCTGCAGCTGCACTTGCTGTGATAGCTTTGCTATGTCTGTGGCAAACTAGTTTTACCGTTTTCGTTCATGTTGCTGTTGGTGGTGGCTGGCAACGATCTCGAGGTAATTATTGTTTTGATTATTTATTGTTCTATCGAGTTGTCCCTCAACACTGTTTCTAACTTGTAAAGTGTTTTTTAGGAACAACCATCCACTTCAAACGGTTTGCGTAGGAGTCAACCGATCCCTGTGCCCGGGGCTATCCGGGATCGATACTTTACTACGGATAGCGGGTCTATAGTCCATCTGAATATGGTTAGCTCACATTTCAATACTCTAATTTTTACTCCTTAGGTGTGTGGCAGCTTTTCTAACTTTATTTTTCTCTTTTTCAGAATAATGGTGATGATCGGGCTACACTTCCTGTCCTTCAGCGTGAGGTGACCAGGGTCAGTACACTATTGTTACCGTTGTATTGTACTAATTACGCATTACTGCAGTCCCTATAATCGAACTCTATTTCAGAACGAGTACGAGGCTCAGATCCAGAGGATGTTCAGGTCTGGGCAATGGGTGACCACTCGACGCGGCCGACTGCATGTCATAAGCGCCGGTATTGAAGAGGTGATTACCATTATCCTATTTTCCATTCGTGCAGTATTCGTGTCTGCTAAGTCCCGCAACCGGTGGCGGGACCCGCCATGTATTAATTCACTTGTGCTTTAGGATGAGTCTCAACCATCGACTCTCGGGTGGACCGGTGATGCTAACCCAAACATCACTCTCCCCTCTGACATCTCTGAGGAGAGTCTAATCGCTGCTGCCGATAGGGCTATAGCCGAGGCGTCGACTTTTCCCGACGAGGCGACTCAAAGGGTGGTGATGGAGGAATCTAATTCCAGCTCAGATGAGGCGATTTCGGTTAGTATATAGGGCATTCATATTATATTGCAGGTTTCGCTCTGTTTACAGAATCAAAAAATGGATATTTCTTGTTGACAGTTGAGTACTTCTTGGGACTTCCGACGCAACCCCTCGACCCGGAGACAGTCCTCTGAGGATCTCTCTCAGTTCTATCGGAGGTTGAATCAGTCTACTCCACCAACAGTCTCGCCCATCAGTAGTGGCTCCTTCCACTCTGGTTTCTCCCCCGACCCCACCTCACAGGAGTCCCTCATATCCATGGAAGTGGCTGCCGGCTCGCCACCCCTCCTCTCACCATCTGCAGTACGTTTCATTCCCTACATTATCCATGCCACTACGTAGTGTTTCATCTGTTTAATTCGTTACCTATGTTACAGGACATAGATCCCCAATGGGAGGCAATGAGGGCGGTGTCAAGGTCCCTGAGTATAGTCGCTCAGGTGCAGGGCATCAGTGAGGGGGCCGTCTACGACACCGAACGGTGGATGGTGCGGAGACCCGAGGAGGAGGAGTTCCGTGCCGCCGCTCCAGCCGCTTGGGAGGAAACCCGCGAACGGTGGATGGTGCGGAGACCCGAGGAGGAGTTCCGTGCCGTCGCTCCAGCCGCTTGGGAGGAAATCCGTAGCATCCTCGCGGATTTCCTATACGAGACAGCTACCCGCATGGAGGAGGACTCCCGACGTAGAAACACCGCTGTGCCGTCCAACGGATCAACCCCTGCCACTCAACCCCGCGAAGTGTCCTGGCCCCGTTTGCTTTGCGAATCTACCAACAATCGCTCTTCGACTGTGTGGGCATACACTCTGCCGTCCATGCTCCAACAGAGTGGGGATAGATGGCCCCACGTGCCGTGAGCTGATTGTGGGAAGATTCACAATATATCTCCCCAGGTAGATCTCTCTCTACCTCTATCTTAATTATTCAATTGGCTTCACATTCAAAATTTATATTCCAAATTCCAAAGGGACGGGACATTATCCAGTCGTAGGATGTCTACCAGTTCTCTGGACCGATTCTTATACTGGATAATGTTTAACCTGGGTACTATACGTAGTGCGGATGTTCCGAAACCACATCCAGGCCCACATCGACTCACCGCATCACACAATAAGGTACGATTCGTCTTTATTTCTCTTGTTTAGTTTACTTTCCCGCCCTTTTTACATTTGAGGTTATGTTCCCCTGTTCCCGCCAATTTCACAATTGAGGTTATGTTCTACTGTTCCCGCCAATTTCACAATTGAGGTTATGTTCTACTGTTCCCGCCAACTGGGCGCAGCCATATTGAATACGCGGGAAACCAAGAAAGTGAGGTTAGGTTTACCCTGTTCCCGCCAATTCATCATGGGCGCAGCCATATTGAATACGCGCGAAACCAAGAAAGTGAGGTTAGGTTCCCCTTTTTTTTTCTTTTTTTTTTTATCTTTTTGTTTAGCGTTAAGGCTAATAGGCTTTGGGGAATCCATGAAGCCTCGATGTGCGATAACTATTATTCTGTGGTTTGTCATGTTAATAAGGTATTCAGCAGTATTAGTCAGTCCATATACATGTATATCTAATAGACATAATCGAAGATATTAATGGTAATACATGAATGTTTCAGTAGTGTACTGTAGTGTTTCGTTAGTCACTCAAAAGATGGGAGTTTGGGAATCTAAGACATAGGTGGGAAGATAGGGAATGGTGGGGTGTTAGGAGAGCTTCTCGCCAGGGGCCCATCAGGCATTCCTATCCCGAAAGGAAGGGCCTCGGTTGAAGTGCCTATTCCAAGGTTACATGTATGTAGTATGTTGATTTCTGTTGTGTATAATTCAGTTTAGTTATATCCTTCGTTTAATTGCAACTAGAAAACTATTTAGTTCTTTGAAAATTTGACTATCATTGTTTGTAATACTCTACATAAGTTCACATTATTTACACCCAAATTGTTTTACTAATTAATTTGAAATTTTGTGCTTCTAGCATGGTCATTTGCCGGGCATCTGAAAAATATATGCTCTAAAGTTTCGTTATTACCCAAAGTACATCTTAAGCATAACGGCGTAAAATACTTACCTATAGTAAAAAGACTACTATTTGTATTAGCATGTCCAACTCTTAATCTAAGTAGGTTAACTATCTCCCATCTTTTAAACTTGACATTTTTGAACCAACTTTGTTTTGGGACTGAATCTACAATTTGTTTGTACCATTTTGCTTTATTTGAACCTAAAAAGTATTCATTAAATTTAGCATGGTATAGTATTTTTTGATACGCCTTAAAATCGTCAAATGGTATGTTTAAATTCTACTAGTCTGATGCCATCTGTTATTGCTTCCTTAGCTAAACTGTCCACTTTTTCGTTTCCAGCGATACCTATGTGACCCGGTATCCACTGTATAATGATATTTTTCTTTGTCACTAATATTTCATAAACTATTGTTATAATAATACTTTGATTATCATTATTCGACCCCTCCATGCTTTTTTTCTATGGCTATTACTGCAGCTTGAGAATCAGTTAAGATTATAAAATCGTTGTTATTTAGATTACTTATGTGTTGAATACTTTTCAAAATTGCTACTAACTCCGCAGTATAACTTGAAGAGTACTTATTTAAAGTATATTTGGCTGAGATATTAAGTTTGTGGTATCCAGAAGGCAGAGCCAACCCCTTCTACAGATTTGGATCCATCTGTGTAAACACGAATGTAATCTTTGAAGGTTATGTTTTAGTTTGTCTCTTACTATTTGTTTTGTAACCTTTTCATTTTGTTGGTTCTTGATAATTTTGTTGTCTAGTATAAATGCATTACTGGTAGGTTTTACCTTTCTATTTATTAAAAAGAGGGGTTCATCAAAATCCCAAATATTCTTAAATACTACATCAGTAATTATGTTTATATTAATCTGACTAATATTATTCAAGGATTGTAGAAATAAAGGGACCCTTTTGTTTGCCCAATATTGCATGTCAGTATATATTGGAGCTAAGATACATTAAACTTGTATAAGCAGGGTGATTATTTTGCGAAACTATTTTGTAAACTACCCTATCGGCTAGTAGCTGTCGCCTTAAGTTTAAAGGCATTACAGATGCTTCTGCATGTAATGTTACAAATAGGGGAAGATTTAAAAGCCCCAAGGGCAATTCTCAGTGCCTGATTTTGTAAATTATCAATCTTATTCAACTCAGTTTTAGTGCTATGTCCGTAGAGGAAACATCCATAATCTAGCTTACTTCTTATCACACTCTTATAAATCTGTAATATAAATTCAGGGTGAGCTCCCTGAGTTCTGCAAACTGACAGATTTAAGGATATTCAAGTCTTTCCAGCATTGTTGAAGAATACTATTGATATGAGTCTTAAAAGTTAGCTTATTGTCGATGTATATGCCTAACACTTTAATTGTGTCTACTACAGGTAAACACTGATCTTTTATAAAGTACTGTAGATTAGGGTCATTATTTTTTTTTCTAGATACAACTAGTATATTACATTTTTTTGCATTGAAGTCCATGTGTAGGATCTCGAAATATTCAACCAGCCCATTAATAGCTAGTTGCATATGATTTTGAACCATGTCATAATTTTTATGTGCGGAATATAGCAGTATATCATCTGCATATTGCACAGATTTGACTTGAGGTGGTAAAGCATATTTTATATGTGATGTATAAAGGGAGAATAACAAGGGACTGAGAACACAGCCCTGTGGCAAGCCTCTGTTTACTACCCTAGTGAAAGTATACTTAGGATTAATAAAGCTTAATTTTTCTATTTATCAGCCAGTTGTGGCAGTATATTAAGAACTTAGATGGAATACCTAGGCTAGATAATCTATCTATCAATGCCGGTATAAAAACATTATCATATGCACTAGAAATATCTAATGCTGCAGCAACAGTTGTTTCGTTAAATGATAAGGCTGTTAGAGTGTCGGTTACAAAATGTAATAGGTAATCACTACAACCCTTCATTTTTCTGAAACCATATTGAGTCTCAGAGACCAAATTGAGTTTTTCGGCCAACCATTCTAACCTATTTTAATTAGTGAATTCATAAGCTTAGCTAAACAAGATATTAACGAAATTGGTCTGTATGATTCTTCTGAGTTCTTATTTTTATTAGGTTTAAGCAAAGCAATAATCCTGAAATGCCTTCCATGTTGTGGGTATGTCTATATGTCCATTCCATATTTCATTAAATATTGCAAGGAGCATTTTTTTAAGGGCATTTTCTGGCAGGTTTTTTAATAATTCTGTACGATATACCGTCAAGACCTGGAGAAGTGTCTTTATTTTTATTTTTGATAGCTATCAGTAATTCTTGAAAAGAAAAGTCTTTTTCTAGTGAATCATCAGAAGGTCTGTACAATTTCCTGTCAATATATTGCAATTCATTGACATGGGGCACATAGTCTGGGACTATGTGTTTCATAAAACCTTCACATAATTTTTCATTGTTATTTATAAAAGTGTCATTACTGTTATGACATTTGTTACCTTTTAACTTGCCTACAATTTTCCAGGCAAATGAGCTTGTCCTTTTCTCCCCTATATCCTGACACGTTTTTTCCCAACTCAATCTTTTGGCCAACTGAATTTCCTCTCTGGCTTTTAACTGAGCTATCTGAAATGTACGGTAGTTTACTGCCGTCATTTGTTTTCTAAATCTTGTAAATGCCAGTCTCCTTTGAGCAATAGCCCTGGAACAATTATCTGTCCACCAGGGTTTAGGAGAAAACCCTCTACTATTGTTTATTGGCATTTTAATTTTAGGTATGGATTGTCTCACAGGCCTCTGTAATTATATTATATAGCTCATCCATTTTATTTAAAGGATGTTGAAAATTTTAATTCATAAACTTTATTTTCTACTGTCTTAGAAAAAACAAGCCAATTTGCTTTCTTAAAATTAAATTTGTTATGACTAATATTTTTTCCAATCTAGGTTATATTTACATGTTAAGTTAGTCATGTTAAAAACTTATAACTATAGGAAAATGGTCACTACCCATAGTATCTTGCATTATCTCCCAATTTTTCTAGCTTTGAGTGCATATTGGGTGACACAAAATGATAAATCTAAGGTAGAAGTGTTTTGATCTAGAGTAGGTATTGTTAGTGTGGCTTG
>NW_025778535.1:0-40496 GCF_021130785.1 Homalodisca vitripennis
GAACTATACTTTTTCTGCTTTGTATCCTTGGTGGAAGTAGATGGGTTTTAATGGAAAAGACATTTCTTAGATACTTCCACAATAAATTTATTAAAAATAGCGCTTTCGCCGGTTAAGGCATCATCAGTTTTTAACATTGTTTACAGAAAACAACATATGTGTAAAATAGAATAAACATATGGATAAAAAGAATAAAATTTAAAACTAACTGTAAAGACCAAAAACTAATAAATTATAAAAGAATTATGTGGAAAAATATGGTTTGCAATTCATAATTTTGGAATGGATTTCTTTTTGTACTAATGGTATAAAAATATCACTGAAATTTACGGAAGGTTGGGAAATACAATTATCTTTTAAAACTGTCATACAAGCACTTTCAATTTTATTTCTTTTAGTCCAGGAAGATTCTTTAAACACTACACTAGACGATTCAAAATTTATATGATGGTTTTCCTTTTACTGCATGTTCAACTAATTTAGATTTTTCAACGTTTTCTTTTTTATAATTATAATGTGTTCTTTTACCCTAATTTCCACAGGTCTTGATGTTTGGCCGATGTACGTCTTGTTGCAACCACAGTCAATTTTATATATCACATTCTTGGTTTCTTGATGTTTGTTTTTCGGTTTTAATTTTGTTAAATAGCTTCTTATATTATTTTCGGACTTAAAAACAGTGCGGATGTTAAATTTATAATTTATCTTACGAATTTTTTCTGATGTTCCTTTGTACATAAGGAATAGTTATGGTAGTGAGATATTTAGGATTGTCTTTTTTGGTAATTTGCTTGGAAATTTTGTTTTTAGCCTTAGCTCGTTCAATAATTGACGGAGGGTAGTTGTTTTTAACCAAAAGTTCTGTAGTATAATTTTCTCCTAAAATTTTATCTTCGTTATCAGTTATCAAATGATTAATCTTTGGAACAAACTTTGTACTAATCCTATTTTTACATGTTGAGGATGATTTTGAATTATAATTAAGGTACTGTCCACTGAAGGTCTTCTTGTAAAATAATGTTTGTTTTAATTGTGTTTTCTTTTGTTTTTCGTTATCAAAATATCAAGAAATGGAATTTCACTGTTAACCTCATTTTCAATAGTGAATTTTATCGATGGTCTAATTGAATTGATGTGTTTTAAAAATTAGTCTTGGATGTTAATTTTATTTTCCCATACACAAAAGACATCATCAACATACCGTAACCAAATTTTGGGTTTAATACTCCAATTTTCAAAAGCAATGTCTTCTAAAGTGGTCCATAAATATGTTGCTAATTATTGGGGCTGAGAACACCACCCATAGGTAAAACCGGATACTTGATTGTAAAATCTTATCTTTTAACTGAAAATAGTTGTGGCTAACACATACAGTAAGAAGTTCCATTACACAGTTAATAGATAATGTTGTTTCTCATACTGAAGTTGTTATCATTAGAAAGTCGTTGTCTAATCAGACACAAAGCTTCAAGAGACAGGTACATTTGTAAACAGACTATTTACGTCGTAGCTGACCATAATATCATTGTAATCAATATTAATATTTTTTATTTTATTGATAAAATCTTCTGATTTCTTGATGTAAGAATTAGCTTGTCCAAATAATGGACTAATAATAGGTAACAAAAATTTTGATAACTTTGATACAGGAGAGTCAATGGAACTTACTATTGGTCTAAGAGGAAATTAAATCTTTGTGAATTTTCGGTAGTCCATACCAAATGTGGTGGCTTTGAATATTGAGGGCTTAATTTTACAATAAGAGGTTTTCCTAGTTCATTTTTCATGGTTTTTTAGTGTCTGTTTTATAATTTTCTCAATTTTTACTGTTAGGATCCTTATTTATAGAAGTATATTCATCACAGTTAACTAATTTATTAATTTTACTATCATACTCTTCCTTGTCCAAGATAACTGTAACTTTACCCTTATCAGCAGGAAGAATTACTATGGATTCATCATTTCTTAGCGATTTAAGAGCACTAATCTCTGTGAAAGTAAGATTGCTTTTGGGTCTATTTGACTTTTCCAGTGTTTGTCGGATCAAAGCCCGGTAATAGTCTTGCTGTTCAGGAGGTAATAGATTTGCAGCTGAATCTGTTGGCATAACTATATCCACGCATGAAAAGTGTCCATTTGATATTGAAAAATTTAGGCCTTTGCTCAACAAGTTTAACTCACAATCTGTCATCGATTTGTTAGAAAAGATTAAGGAACAAAACTGATTATTATTTGTCTGGTTATTATCGGAGTTAGGTAATTCGGAATCAGAAAAAAAGGACATATTATCTTATTGACATTACAAAGCCTTTACAATCTTTGATACTTGTTTAGTAAAAACATTATGAATCGTATCACTGGACAATATCAAAAGGCTTTCTGCTTGAAATATATCTAATTCAATGGGATGTAATCTCAAAATGAGTAGTTCATGAATAATTTTAAGATATTGTAACTAACATTGTCTCTCAATTGATACCAATGTTTGATCTCTTCTGTTAGCCATACTTTTTTAGCCTTATATAGGGCAGATTTTTGATGAACGAGATTTAGAGTTAATTTTGATTTGGGATATAATTTACGAATATATTTAACTTACGGCATTGGTTATTGAACCAAATATGTTGTGTGCATAATCTTTGTTTTGTTTTAAGTTTCCTGTACAAAACACATAGTCGTCCCGTGTCGCTTTCTTCCAAGAGTTTTTCATTTTCTGCTTTGTATCCTTGGTGGAAGTAGATGGGTTTTAATGGAAATAGGACATTTCTTAGATACTTCCCACAATAAATTTATTAAAATAGCGCTTTCGCCGGGTTAAGGCATCATCAGTTTTAACATTGTTTACAGAAAACAACATATGTGTTAAAATAGAATAAACATATGGATAAAAAGAATTAAAATTTAAAAACTAAACTGTAAAGACCAAAAACTAATAAATTTATAAAAGAATTATGTGGAAAAATATGGTTTGCAAATTCATAATTTTGGAATGGATTTCTTTTTGTACTAATGATTATAAAAATATCACTGAAATTTACGGAAAGGTTGGGAAATACAATTATCTTTTTAAAACTGTCATACAAGCACTTTCAATTTTATTTCTTTTAGTCCAGGAAGATTCTTTAAACACTACACTAGACGATTCAAAAAAGCAATCTTACTTTCACAGAGATTAGTGCTCTTAAATCGCTAAGAAATGATGAATCCATAGTAATTCTTCCTGCTGATAAGGGTTAAAGTTACAGTTATCTTGGACAAGGAAGAGTATGATAGTAAAATTAATAAATTAGTTAACTGTGATGAATATACTTTCTATAAATAAGGATCCTACAGTAAAAATTGAGAAAATTATAAAAACAGACACTAAAAAACCATGAAAATGAACTAGGAAAACCTCTTATTGTAAAATTAAGCCCTCAATATTCAAAGCCACCACATTTGTATGGACTACCGAAAATTCACAAAGATTTAATTCCTCTTAGACCAATAGTAAGTTCCATTGACTCTCCTGTATCAAAGTTATCAAAATTTTTGTTACCTATTATTAGTCCCTTATTTGGACAAGCTAATTCTTACATCAAGAAATCAGAAGATTTTATCAATAAAATAAAAAATATTAATATTGATTACAATGATATTATGGTCAGCTACGACGTAAATAGTCTGTTTACAAATGTAACCTGTCTCTGAAGCTTTGTGTCTGATTAGACAACGACTTTCTAATGATAACAACTTCAGTATGAGAACAACATTATCTATTAACTGTGTAATGGAACTTCTTACTGTATGTGTTAGCCACAACTATTTTCAGTTAAAAGATAGATTTTACAATCAAGTATCCGGTTTACCTATGGGTGGTGTTCTCAGCCCAATAATTAGCAACATATTTATGGACCACTTTGAAGACATTGCTTTTGAAAATTGGAGTATTAAAACCCAAAATTTGGTTACGGTATGTTGATGAATGTCTTTTGTGTATGGGAAATGGAAAATAAAATTAACATCCAAGACTAATTTTTTAAAACACATCAATTCAATTAGACCATCGATAAAATTCACTATTGAAAATGAGGTTAACAGTGAAATTCCATTTCTTGATATTTTGATAACGAAAACAAAAGAAAACACAATTTAAAACAAACATTATTTTACAAGAAGACTCTTCAGTGGACAGTACCTTAATTATAATTCAAATATCATCCTCAACATGTAAAAATTGGATTAGTACAAAGTTTGTTCCAGAAGATTAATCATTTGATAACTGATAACGAAGATAAAATTTTAGGAGAAAATTATACTACAGAACTTTGGGTTAAAAAACAACTACCCTCCGTCAATTATTGAACGAGCTAAGGCTAAAAACAAAATTTCCAAGCAAATTACCAAAAAAAGACAATCCTAAAATATCTCACTACCATAAACTATTCCTTATGTAAAAGGAACATCAGAAAAAATTCGTAAGATAAATTATAAAATTTAACATCCGCACTGTTTTTTAAGTCCGAAAATAATATAAGAAGCTATTTAACAAAATTAAAAACCGAAAAAAACAAACATCAAGAAACCAAGAATGTGATATATAAAATTGACTGTGGTTGCAACAAGACGTACATCGGCCAAACATCAAGACCTGTGGAAATTAGGGTAAAAGAAACACATTTATAATTATAAAAAAGAAAAACGTTGAAAAATCTAAATTAGTTGAACATGCAGTAAAAGAAAACCATCATATAAATTTTGAATCGTCTAGTGTAGTGTTTAAAGAATCTTCCTGGACTAAAAGAAATAAAATTGAAAGTGCTTGTATGGACAGTTTTAAAAGATAATTGTATTTCCCAACCTTCCGTAAATTTCAGTGATATTTTTATACCATTAGTACAAAAAGAAATCCATTCCAAAATTATGAATTGCAAACCATATTTTTCCACATAATTCTTTTATAATTTATTAGGTTTTTGGTCTTTACAGTTAGTTTTAAATTTTATTCTTTTTATCCATATGTTTATTCTATTTTACACATATGTTGTTTTCTGTAAACAATGTTAAAACTGATGATGCCTTAACCGGCGCGAAAGCGCTATTTTTAATAAATTTATTGTGGAAGTATCTAAGAAATGTCTTTTCCATTAAAAACCCATCTACTTCCACCAAGGATACAAAGCAGAAAATGAAAAACTCTTGGAAGAAAGCGACACGGGACGACTATGTGTTTTGTACAGGAAACTTAAAACAAAACAAAGATTATGCACACAACATATTTGGTTCAATAACCAATGCCGTAAGTTAAATATATTTCGTAATTATATCCAAATCAAAATTAACTCTAAATCTCGTTCATCAAAATCTGCCCTATATAAGGCTAAAAAGTATGGCTAACAGAAGAGATCAAACATTGGTATCAATTGAGAGACAATGTTAGTACATATCTTTAAAAATTATTCATGAACTACTCATTTTGAGATTACATCCCATTGAATTAGATATATTTCAAGCAGAAACTTTTGATATTGTCAGTGATACGATTCATAATGTTTTTACTAAACAAGTATCAAAGATTGTAAGGCTTTGTAATGTCAATAAGATAATATGTCCTTTTTCTGATTCCGAATTACCTAACTCCGATAATAACCAGACAAATAATAATTCAGTTTGTTCTTAATCTTTCTAACAAATCGATGACAGATTGTGAGTTAAACTTGTTGAGCAAAGGCCTAAATTTTTCAATATCAAATGGACACTTTTCATGCGTGGATATAGTTATGCCAACAGATTCAGCTGCAAATCTATTACCTCCTGAACAGCAAGACTATTACCGGGCTTTGATCCGACAAAACACTGGAAAAGTCAAATAGACCCAAAAGCAATCTTACTTTCACAGAGATTAGTGCTCTTAAATCGCTAAGAAATGATGAATCCATAGTAATTCTTCCTGCTGATAAGGGTAAAGTTACAGTTATCTTGGACAAGGAAGAGTATGATAGTAAAATTAATAAATTAGTTAACTGTGATGAATATACTTCTATAAATAAGGATCCTACAGTAAAAATTGAGAAAATTATAAAACAGACACTAAAAAACCATGAAAATGAACTAGGAAAACCTCTTATTGTAAAATTAAGCCCTCAATATTCAAAGCCACCACATTTGTATGGACTACCGAAAATTCACAAAGATTTAATTCCTCTTAGACCAATAGTAAGTTCCATTGACTCTCCTGTATCAAAGTTATCAAAATTTTTGTTACCTATTATTAGTCCCTTATTTGGACAAGCTAATTCTTACATCAAGAAATCAGAAGATTTTATCAATAAAATAAAAAATATTAATATTGATTACAATGATATTATGGTCAGCTACGACGTAAATAGTCTGTTTACAAATGTACCTGTCTCTGAAGCTTTGTGTCTGATTAGACAACGACTTTCTAATGATAAACAACTTCAGTATGAGAACAAACATTATCTATTAAACTGTGTAATGGAACTTCTTACTGTATGTGTTAGCCACAACTATTTTCAGTTAAAAGATAGATTTTACAATCAAGTATCCGGTTTACCTATGGGTGGTGTTCTCAGCCCAATAATTAGCAACATATTTATGGACCACTTTGAAGACATTGCTTTTGAAAATTGGAGTATTAAACCCAAAATTTGGTTACGGTATGTTGATGATGTCTTTTGTGTATGGGAAAATAAAATTAACATCCAAGACTAATTTTTAAAACACATCAATTCAATTAGACCATCGATAAAATTCACTATTGAAAATGAGGTTAACAGTGAAATTCCATTTCTTGATATTTTGATAACGAAAACAAAAGAAAACACAATTAAAACAACATTATTTTACAAGAAGACCTTCAGTGGACAGTACCTTAATTATAATTCAAATCATCCTCAACATGTAAAAATAGGATTAGTACAAAGTTTGTTCCAGAAGATTAATCATTTGATAACTGATAACGAAGATAAAATTTTAGGAGAAAATTATACTACAGAACTTTTGGTTAAAAACAACTACCCTCCGTCAATTATTGAACGAGCTAAGGCTAAAAACAAAATTTCCAAGCAAATTACCAAAAAAGACAATCCTAAATATCTCACTACCATAACTATTCCTTATGTAAAAAGGAACATCAGAAAAAATTCGTAAGATAAATTATAAATTTAACATCCGCACTGTTTTTAAGTCCGAAAATAATATAAGAAGCTATTTAACAAAATTAAAACCGAAAAACAAACATCAAGAAACCAAGAATGTGATATATAAAATTGACTGTGGTTGCAACAAGACGTACATCGGCCAAACATCAAGACCTGTGGAAATTAGGGTAAAAGAACACATTTATAATTATAAAAAAGAAAAACGTTGAAAAATCTAAATTAGTTGAACATGCAGTAAAAGAAAACCATCATATAAATTTTGAATCGTCTAGTGTAGTGTTTAAAGAATCTTCCTGGACTAAAAGAAATAAAATTGAAAGTGCTTGTATGACAGTTTTAAAAGATAATTGTATTTCCCAACCTTCCGTAAAATTTCAGTGATATTTTTTATACCATTAGTACAAAAAGAAATCCATTCCAAAATTATGAATTGCAAACCATATTTTTCCACATAATTCTTTTATAATTTATTAGTTTTTGGTCTTTACAGTTAGTTTTAAATTTTATTCTTTTTATCCATATGTTTATTCTATTTTACACATATGTTGTTTTCTGTAAACAATGTTAAAACTGATGATGCCTTAACCGGCGAAAGCGCTATTTTTAAATAAATTTATATTGGAAGTATCTAAGAAATGTCTTTTCCATTGAACTATACTTTCCGCTGTCTTTAGCATCAATCAAATCACAAAACAAATTTGTCAAGTCAGTGCAAGTTCCGTGGTTGTGTCTGATACCAGATCTCATGGATGTTCTTGGTAGAGTTCCCACTCTCATTTCCAGGGGGCTGTTGCTTAAGGGACAGCTGCCTAAAAAAAGGGATGGGATTTCTCAAAGGTACCTTCCTGGGGGAATAACCTTATGTTTTACATCCGCCTTAGCTAGTTCAAAATCAAGGTGCCTTACCCTATGCCTTTTAGTCGCCTTTTGCGACAATCAAGGAGCATTCCGTTTTAATTCAACAGTCCTCTCCTACCCTGGTTGTACAAGATTAGTGTCAGAATCGTTTTAAAAGCAGTAAGAGATTACACAGGCTGTTATTGTTGCACAAGCGTATTGTTGCCTGTGCTACTCAGATATTTTGTTACGATGGTTCAGGACATTGGAGCATTGAATTATGATTTCTTTCTACTTGAATAATACATTTTCAGATTGATGATCAAAGTCGACTCAATTTCATTATTGAAATGAGAGAATGACAAAAAACTTTAATGTTCCAACAGATGGTCCCAATTTTCAGTTCAACACAGTCGTTCAACCAATGATGCATTTTATTTTAATTAAACACATTGATTGGTGAAGTAACAATGGAAAGTTTCATGTTTCCAGAAGCATTTAATTTTTTTCCCCCAATTGTTTGTTAGCTGCACGTGATTGGTTTAATTAAGTTGTGGCGATTGGATCAGGATACGTATAAATATACATGTTGCAAAATCTCTTCTTATATCCCACGTAGCACTGTGTATACAATGGATGTATATCTATAACTCGCCTTCGGCTCGCTGGGGGCTACGCCCCCAGGCCCCCATGATGTACGCTTGCAAATTCGGGGATGAGCGGTTAAATTGACGCTTGCAAATTCTATTATAAGAGAGATTTGGTGATTTTTAAAATTCGGACATGAGGTCATGCCAGGAAATTCCCTGGGGGGGGGGGTTTAATGTTACTAGGGGTTAAGACATCAGGGGGTTATCTGGTTATACCAGGAATTTCCCAAGGGGGGTTAAGAGATTTGGTGATTGTTAGATTTCGGACATGAGGTCATGCCTGGAAATTCCCTGGGAGGGATTTAATGTTACCAGGGGGGTTAACCCACTAGGGGGTTTAATGTACTCAGGAGGTTATCAGGTCATACCAGGAAATCCCCGGGGGGGTTAATATTACCAGGGGTTAATTACACTCTTGGGCCTATTTTAGAGGGTGTTGTGTCTGTGAACATAATAAAAATGTGCTCTGTCCCTACCTATTATTGACGCTTAGCTAACGCTCAGCCAGTTTCTAATGTGGAGTTGTATTCACTCGTTAACTTAGCAAAGCAAGTGCAAACTGAATCTGGAATGAATTACACAAATATTCGTCACATAATAATTTAAAAACTCCAAAAATTGCCAATCTACGACAAATATTTAGCTATTTATAGCGTTTTTCGGGCTAATTATACAACAAAAAGTTATATTACCTTTTTTGTATATCTCATCAATTTTTAGTCATAAAAATGTTTACATTTAAGCTAGAACTAACCGTTTGGCCGCTATCGACTCTAGAAACAAAGTTATTAAACAATTACGTACGCCCCCAGGCCCCCATGATGTACGCTTGCAAATTCGGGGATAAGCGGAATTCGGGGACAGGAGGGATTCGGTTGTTGGTTAAATTCGGACTTGAGGTTTTCAATTTACGTGTCCCCAACTGTGTCCTTTCTCATGGGAAACACATTATCAAACAATATTTAGTGTATAATGTGGTCTACAATAAAGTTCAAGTAATATATTGCTGTATCTCCCTTGGGTAGGCCATGAAACGCGATTACGTGCGAAATTCTTTAAATGTTTACGTGAAAATTGAGATTTCGGGTCCGATAGCGGTCAAACCGTTACTAATACTGTTTACGCATCACGTGTGCAAGTTGAGAGATTTATCGGTACATATATTTCTGTCAAATTAGTTGCTAGTAACTTTTAGCTCATAAAACTGTTGTTTGCCCGTTAGTATGTCATGTACTGTAAGCACGACGTATCCAGTCTCGCCACGGGGAGGCCGGCAAACACTGAGACCATATATTATTAACAAAATTACAGAAATCGTTGGTTAATGATATTCACTCATATCGTGTACAAATTTAGTTGTTTATATAATTGTGTCAAATGATTTGGTAATAACTTATTGAATATTGTTTACACATTACGTGTGCAAGTTGGGAGATTTATCGGTGCATATATTTCTGTCAAATTAGTTACTAATAACTTATAGTTGATAAAACTTGTTTGCCCGTTAGTTTGTGAAAGCTTTAACTGTATCCTTTCTCGTGGGAAACACATTATCAAACAATATTTAGTGTATAGTGTGGTCTACAATGAAGTTAAAATAATATTTTGCTGTATCTCCCTTGGGTAGGCCGTGAAACGCGATTACGTGCGAAATTCTTTTAATTTTTACGTGAAAATTGAGATTTCGGGTCCGATAGCAGTCAAATCGTTACTAATAATGTTTACGCATCATGTGTGCAAGTTGGGAGATTTAGCTGTACATATGCTTATATCAAATTAGTTGCTATTAACTTTTAGTTGATAAAATTGTTCTTTGCCTGTTAGTTTGTCAATGCTCAAATACGGAGACCAAATAAATAAATAGCAATTTGAGGCAAAAATTTTGTTTTTGCACCGTGGTTGTCCAATTCTTCTTACAATAGTGTATAGCCGGTCTCAATACAGAGAGTCCTGATAATACTTCAAAATATTTAGAAAGTATTTATTATTCGGTGATTAAAGTTGATACCTGGAACAATTTCGTTTGCAATTAGAAATATTTACTGGTCTGTAATTGTGTATTGATTGGTATTAAAAGTTATTATACTTTTGATTGCGTGTTAGTTCTCCAATGGCCACAATTTTTTCGTGGTTTATTCTGTCTCATTGAGACCATATATTATTACCACATTAATTAATATTGTTCTCGCATAACGTGTGCAAGTTCAGAGAATTAGCGATACATACGAGTGTACTTGTGTCATATTATGTGCTAGCAACTTATAATCGATAAAACTGTTGTTTGCCCGTTAGTTTGTC
Organism: Homalodisca vitripennis; assembly: GCF_021130785.1. NCBI lineage: Eukaryota > Metazoa > Arthropoda > Insecta > Hemiptera > Cicadellidae > Homalodisca > Homalodisca vitripennis. The sequence continues at coordinate 10,949 of NW_025778535.1, forward strand.
AATGCTTGAAATGTAAGCATGACGTATCCAGTCTCGCCACGGGGAGGCCAGCAAACACGGAGACTATATACTATTAACCGAATTACAGGTATCATTGATTAATGATGTCCACTCATATCGTGTACAAATTTGCATATTTAGTTGTGACAAATGGTTTGGTTATAACTTATTGTTGTTGAAACTGTTTTTTGTCCGTTAGTTTGTCAATGCTTGAAATGTAAGCATGACGTATCCAGTCTCGCCACGGGAAGGCCGGCAAACACGGAGACTATATACTATTAACCGAATTACAGGTATCATTGATTAATGATGTCCACTCATATCGTGTACAAATTTGCATATTTAGTTGTGACAAATGGTTTGGTTATAACTTATTGTTGTTGAAACTGTTTTTTGTCCGTTAGTTTGTCAATGCTTGAAATTGCATAACGTATCCAGAGACCATATATTATTAACAGAATTACAGCTATCGTTGGTTAATGATGTTGTCTCAAATCGTGTGCAAATTTGCACATTTAGTTGTGTATATACTTGTGTCAAATGAGTTGGTAATAACTTATTATTGTTGATAATGTTGTTTGCCCGTTAGTTTGTCAATGCTTTAAATGCATGCATGACATATCCAGTCTCGCCACGGGGAGGCCGGCAAACACAGAGACCATATATTATTAACAGAATTACAGCTATCGTTGGTTAATGATGTTGTCTCATATCGTGTGCAAATTTGCATATTTAGTTGTGTATATACTTGTGTCAAATGAGTTGGTAATAACTTATTATTGTTGATAATGTTGTTTGCCCGTTAGTTTGTCAATGCTTTTAATGCATGCATGACATATCCAGTCTCGCCACGGGGAGGCCGGCAAACGTAGAGACCATATATTTACAGTAAACTTATTTACACAGACGAGGAGTTTTGTTTTGGCAGGCCCTCTTGCCTACTGCCTTATCAATCAGAACGGGGGGTTTTATATATTTACATATTTACGGAAAACTTATTTACACCGACGAGGAGTTTTGTTTTGGCAGGCCCTCTAGCCTACTGCCTTATCAATCCGAACGGGGACTTTTATATATTTACATATTTACGGAAAACCTATTTACACCGACGAGGAGTTTTGTTTTGGCAGGCCCTCTAGCCTACTGCCAGTCTCAATCACGACGGGGAGTTTTGTTTCGGCAGGCCCCCTAGCCTACTGCCTAGTCAATCACGACGGGGAGTTTTGTTTTGGCAGGCCCCCTAGCCTACTGCCTAGTCAATCACGACGGGGAGTTTTGTTTGGGCAGGTCCCCTAGCCTACTGCCAGTGTCAATCAGGTTTACTAAAGAAGTTCGCTGTACACGATGTTCTTCGCGTAAGCGACTTCATCGCATACCCTATCTGGACGGACAAGGACCACGATGTCTTCTGGGCGTCGAACTCTACTTAACAGGACGTACAACTGGCCGTGGGTAAAACAGTCAGTGCGAAGATCGACTCCTACAAGATCGATTGTCTGACCTTGGCTCTTATGACCGGTCATCGAGTATGCCAGCATCAGAGGAAACTGACGTCGACGGACAAGTAACGGCGAACCTTCAACGATCGCGAACCTAAACATTATTCTAGGAATGCCGATAGGTTGCGCGTCGTGAGGGCGTCTGACGGTGACCAACCGGTTGGTTATGGCCGTCACAATGACCTTAGTGCCGTTAACGAGTCCGTCGGCGATGTTAAGATTCCTCATGATTAGACACACTGAACCGATCTTAAGTCGCAGTACGTGATCTGGAATACCCTTGCCTGTAGCCTGGTTTAGCAGAGGAACTTCGACGCCAAGATGATCATCGTTCTCAGTGTCCACAGAGTCGGCGCTTCTCAACTCATGAAGCCGACCGTCAACGGAGTCTAGGATGATGTCGTTGATTTCCTTGACATTCACATTCATGGTAGAGAGGATCGCGCGACGAGCACACTGATCGGGATCGCGGAGGACTTCAACAGGGAAGACTTTGGAGATTAGGGCTTGTAGAGAAGTAACGTAATTTACTCCGGTCAGAGGAATAAGAGCGCCACTCTCTTTGCCCTCCCCGAAAGTTGTGGACGGAACAGTGCCGTTGCCTACTGCGAGAAGGAAGTCGGAGTAGTCAACGGAACTGCTCGTCCTGTGTGGTGTGGTCAGAGGGAAGATGCGGAACAGTCGCCACAGACGCGAGGCCCGAAGAGAAACGCACGCAACGGCAGCTGCCGTCCGTGCTTTTACAACAACGGGTGCGATCTGCCGGAAGTCCCCAGAGCACAGAAAGATCTTTCCTCCGAATGGCTCATCGCGGTTCATGAGATCTCGAAGTGAGCGGTCGAGGATCTCGAAGATGTAGCGATGGGCCATTGGGGCCTCGTCAAAGACGATGAGCTGTGCGGCTCTGATCAGTTCCGCGCGCTGGGATCCGTTGGTTATGTTCCACACGCCAGTTCCGTCGCCGAGATCGAGCGGAAGCCGAAACATGCTATGGGCTGTTGAGCCACCCGGCATATTCCCGGCAGCAATGCCCGAACTGGCGACGGCTAGTGCAACCTGCCGACCACTACGCACGTGTGCCAGTATGACACGAAGGAGGGATGTTTTTCCATATCCCCCGGGACCATCGAGGAAGATGACCCTCGAAGTTCGGCGGTCACCGGGGTTGTCGAGAAGGGAACGAACGTGTTGTAGAACGCGTCTCTGATCTCGTGAGAGCTTTGGTTCCCAATCCTCGACAATGGCCCGCTGTTGGTTCTCGCCATAGTCCAACAGCTCCCTTCCCAGTTCAGTCGTGTCATCCTGGACATCGGGGAGACCACATTCCACCAAAGATAATCCCTGTCGACGTAGACTTCGATCGATTTCAATTAAAGACAGTTTGTATGCTTTTTCTGGGTCAAGCGGGTTTCTTTCCAAGTGGTCCTCGCATAGTGTGTCGCGGAACGCGTCCCACAGAAGAGCTGCGGGAGCACCCATGTTGCAGAGTAGCACAAAGAAAGAACGCAGTCTTGTAGCTACCATAAACCCAGAGGCTTCGCGCAGTGCTTCGCGGTGCTCATCTTCATCCTCCACCAAGCCGAGATGACGACAGACCTCCTGAAACGTGCGGCAGCCAGGACCACCTCGTGACAGGAGGTCAGAGTAGCCGCGGCAAGGCGTGGACATCAGGAGCATCCGCAGGTAGTACAGCTCACCACGATTGGGCGAGACCCAAAAAAGCCTGCATACCTTCTCTCCACGCTGGCGAGCAGTGATGAAGTGTTTTCCATCTGTATGTGTGTATAATTCTTCCGTGTTAGGTCGTTTCACGTGTAAAATGAATTTTTCAAAAAAAGATTGATATGTCATATTGTCGAAGATGTTGTCAACAGGCCTGTTAAAGTACAGTAATAACTTGGAACTTGATCTACTAATTGCGTCTGTCAGATCACCGGGACGAAAATACACATGCTGCTTTCCCTCAAGATGAACAGGTAGACACTCGACCGACGGTTCTGACTTGGAGATTGAAAAGTCCAAGAGACGCCAGCAAGCGTCGCTTGCACCAACCATTCTCTTAGTCACATAGTTTTCTACCTCGTCATCTTGTTGCCACAAAGGTGTAACTGTGACGTTTTGAAGGGATCCACCCTTCATCAGGTATTTAAATAAGTATTTTATGACACGACGAGTAGACGCAAGTTCCAAGTTAATATGGGCTTCGTACTTCAGCAATAGTGTGGCGTTATAAGGAACGACCCATCCATCGTGAACAGCAACAGACCTGTTGCGTGACATAATTTGATCAGTATTACCATAGTCTCGTCTGTACTGTACAAAACCTCTTTCGTCTACGTGAGTGGTCTGGCACGAAGGCTTGGGATAAAACTTTGTACAGTGACCCTTTACAGCGTCCCAGCACAGGAAGTCGGTGCGATGATCAGTGCCACAAGGACCGTGGATCATGTGCTGCAACACCAACTTCCTGAGTCTTCCACCGGCTTCTTCTTCCGAGGGGATGTCTGCGCGGATTACAGAGTCGATCTCGTCTGCTTGTACTGGACCGTCTCCGTCAATCTTAAACACAATGTGGGCGTGAGGAAGGCCCCTCATTTGCATTTCGATGACGTAGACGATATAGCTCGTGCAGCCGAACATCGCTCCGCTCCGCAGATCTCGTAGAAGCTCTAGAAGTTTAATCTGGAACACTCTGCAGGCCGTGCTAGGGTCACTGCGTCCACTGCCGTGGGGACACGCTCTCTTGTTCTCTTCCCAAGTAGCGCTATACGTAAACGTAAGAAAGTACGTTGGTGAACCCAGACGTGATACGAGAGCCATCGCGTTTTCGTAGTGTATCTTCATGTACCTGGGCCCACCAGTAAACGTACTTGGGAGGTAAATCTTTCCAGGCTGTGCCCCACCCTCGCCTTGGACTGTTTCATCCCGAGCGATGTCATCTCTAACCTGCCTTCCTGCCGGACCACTGCGTTGAGCGTTAAGAAGCTCGTTCAGTTGTCCTATCCGCATGGCATTTTGGGCTGAGGACTTAGTCTGTGAAAATCTTATAAAACGAAGTCTCTCCTCTTCAAACCTCGCAAACATCTCGACCTGCCACGCTTGAGAAAGACGGCCAAGATAAGAAAAACGAGGATTGGAGAGCAAGAGACAACGTGAATAGTTATACTGAGAAAGCTTTTTCCCGTTATTATCCAGCATGCCGATGTGCCAACCCAAAGTGCCTTGCGGATAGAGAAGTGGGTACTGGAAGGGCTCCATCAGAGGACTAAAGAGGTCGATGGTAGAAGGTCTTCCAGCCCCCACTTTCCAGACGGTGAGCCGACGAGGCTCAATGACTGCGTCATCACAACTAAGCACGGCGTGCACTTCAATACCTCTTTGCCTGTCACCAAGAACATTGCCATGAGTAGCTCGACTTGTCAGCTGGAATTCCAGGTGTGCATTGATCGAGGGCTCATTACTCAATCGCCTAAATTCACGAACATGTGGATTTAATGAATACAAGTGATTGGTAATGGCGTCAGTTATGTCGCCATCAAGCGATCTAGCCATGGCTATGTTCCTGCGTTCTTCACCATCGTCAATATACAGGCGGCACCGGTTTACGAATTGGACGTCCCCACCCGCAGTAACGAACCTTTGGCCGGGGGCGTCCAAGCTGTACACCTGGTGGTACATCCTACCTTCGATTTTGAAGAAGGAGAGGCCACTTGGGTGCCGGTATCCGCCTGAAATTTCTAGGGCACAGAGAGCAAAGAGGTCATTGTAAGCACGCGCTCTGTCGAGAAAGCGGCGGTTAGAATAGAACGGTGCATTTAGAGGCGGCAACTTTGTTACATTGTAGGCCCCTTCGCCGCAACACCATTTCTTTCTATCCTCTTCTTCCTCGAACAGAGGTGCTTGGCAGTGAGGGCAGATAAAGACGTCATCATCCCAGAGACTAGTTCTCTTCAGTCTATAGCTGTTAACGTTATATAACAAAACACCACTCCAATGTGCCATTGGCCCGTGGGCAACGATGAGTCGAGCAAGTGAAATTGGTAAATGACGAAGTTCAGTTAACTTAGGATTAATGCAACGAAATCCTTGAAGTCTTTTGCGACGTGCATCCGCGTTTTGTTTGTCGTAGCTATGAACAGCTTCTCTGTGGACTTCAGGATGCTGTTGACTGTAACGGTGTACAGCTTCTCTGTGGACTTCAGGATGCTGTTGACTGTAACGGTGTACAGCATCTCTGTTTACCTCAGGATGTTGTAGGCTATAACGGCGGACAGCATCTCTGTTGACTTCAGGATGCTGCGCGTCGTATCGGCGAACAGATTCTCTGTTGACTTCAGGATGCTGTTGGCTATAAATACGGACTGCTTTTCTGTGAACTTCAGGGTTTTGTGAAAGATATTTACGATTTGTTTCGCGCCTTATTTTAGGATTCCGCTGAACGTATCTTTTGCTCGCCTCTCTCACTTGCTCGTCTCTCGTTGTTGTGAGTGTTTTAGGGCGTCCACGACGTATTTTCTTCGGTCGTCCAAAGGTTCTACATTTAATCACACTTTTTAATGGGGATGAAATTACTATAGGGATGTTTTTAGCTTTGACATATTCAAAATCATTTTCTTTGTGGCGTTTAGACCGTGTATCAAATGGATGTGGTATAGTTTCAAATGTTTCTGAATTGGTCTGGACTGGTTCACTGTAACTAAGGGCCGGCATACCAAATCTTAATCTAGTTACAGTGAACTGCCTCACTGACCCATCCAGAGCAGCATTTGATAACAATAATGTGGCTAGTGCAGAATAGTTTTCGCACTGGAACAGCCGGGCCAGGTTATTTTTGTCATCAGCCAAATCGTACACTCGGTCCTCATTCACTGGATGAGGATCAAACAAGTACAGCTGTTCCTGGGAGCGCCAAAAAGCAACTGTAACTGTTTGTCCAGTGAAGAGAAACCCAATGTTTTCAAAATCCTCGGCCATCAAAACCTCCAAAACATTGGACAGAGATAAAATACAATTGTCCATATCTCCCGCTGCCAGAGGATACAGAGCGTCGTGCACATAGGAATTTTCTACAACGGATACGGAGTGTTCATGAATGAGAAAATCGGTAGGAAGCTCATCAGGAGACAAATACCGGTTTCCACCCATACGATTCTCATCTCGCAATGTTTTGTAAATACGATCACCAGTGATAAGAATAGTATCGATGGCCGTTGTAGAAAATCCCAAACCAAGCACTTTCCACACAAGGGCACAAGCAGAAATTGCAGTGCACTGAGAGTTTCTGCTCGTCGGAAACAACTGCTCGTTCCCTTGATGAAAAGAGCCCTTGGCAACGCAATAAAACGACATAGTCTGGAACGTGGACAAATGTATGATCACAAGAGTTAGAAGAAAAATTACTTACTCTGTACCGTGAAAAAATCAATGATTACAATAGTTACAAGAAACAATTAACTTGGAAGACTAATCAAGTACTGTCCCAATAACTCAAAGCCTTCACAATGTTTGTATTCGAAAATTTCTCCGTCCCTATCTACCAATTTACGAATAGACCAGCCTTTGTTTCACACGGCCTAAGGTACTCTGTTACGTACCGTACAGAGCTAGGCGGACCCTGCATTTCAAGAGTATAGTAAATAGGGATAGACTCAGTTTTACAACGTGAACCAAACTTTTAACTTTGATGAGGTATTGTCGCTTAACCGTTGAAGATATGATAAAAAGTGACTGGACATTTCTTGTAGGAAATATAATTTGTTTTGGGTGTTCTGCCCTCAGAATTTTGATATAACCTCTTGTTCGGCCGCTATTTACTTTTTACTAAAAGTGTGCACGGTGAAAACAGCAATCCGTCCCTATCTATTAATTTTATATTATTCTGATTTCTAGGTTAACCGTTAGAGATACGGGAAACGTGCAAAGGACCTTTTTTGTAGATCGCCTCATTTTCTAACAGACAAAGGAAACACATTTCAGCTATTGATGACCGTTCGGTCGCGATCGGGTTAGGAGTAAAATATTGTTGAAAAATCGAAGAAAAAAAAATTTCTAACGCGTTTTGCAGACAAACCGATGGAGATAGGGCATAAGCTCACTGGATCTTTTTTATAGATTGAATTACTTTGTAATAACAACCGATTTTTAATTTATTCTAACATTAAACGTTTAGCCGCTATCGATCCCGAAAGGTATATTTTTAGGAGAACATTAAAAAAACTTTTACTTAATCGCGTTTGTCGGCCAAACCGATGGAGATGGAGTAAAATGTAACTGGAACCTTTTTTGTAGATCCTATCAATAGCTAGTTACAAAAAAATTGTACATTTAAGCTAGGGCCAACGGTTCGGCCAATATCGAGCCCGGAAGGTAAGTCTTTAAGTGAAGTTTTCAACATAACCACGTTTTACGGCTAAACCATGGAAGATAGAGTAAAACGTCACTGGACCTTTTTTGTAGATCGCCTTATTTTGTACTGAAATCAAATTTTTAATCTCGCCTAGAAGTAAGATTTTGTCTGAAATAGAGCCCAGAAAACAAAATCTCACGTAAAACTCAAAAAATTAAAGTTTAAATCCCGTAATGCGGCCAAACCGTTGAAGATAGGGCAAAATGTTACTGAACTTTTTTTGTAGATCACGTGATTTCCTAAATCTAAATAAAAATTTGTTTTGAGCTAAGACCAACCGTTTAGCCGCTATCAAGCCCGGAATGTAAATTTGTAGGCAAAAATTTCCAAATATTTTCACTTAATCGCGTTTTGCGGTCAAACTAATGGAGATATAGTAAAAAGACACTGAACCTTTTTTGTAGATCATATTATTTTCTAAATCTAACCTTTGTTTTATTTTGACCTCCGACCAATGGTTTCGCCACTATCGACCGCATAAACAAAATTTTCACGTAAAAGTTACAAAGAAATTGCACATAATCACGTTTTTTCGGCCAAACCAATGGAGATAGGGCAAAAAGTCACTGGACCTTTTCTGTAGATGGCGCAATTTGCTAATTTGATGGGTCAATCAGATTTGAGCTACGACCAACGGTTCTGACGCTATCGGGTTCGAAACATTATTGTAAGCGAAAAAATCTCTGGAATGTAAAATATTCTCGCGTTTTGTCGCTTAACCACAAGAGATAGGAAAAAAAGTCACTAGACCTTTTTTGTAGTTCACTTCATTCCTGACCATGAATTTTTCGTCAGATCCGAGATAGCTCAAACGGTTCGCCCGCTATCGGGCTTACAAGAAATGCCTGCAAGGGTGAAAAATGTGCAAATTTTCTCGAATTTTTTTGAGGGGTTTAAAAGTAAAAATGTACGGTTTTCAGACTTTTCCCGGTGGTTTCACGGTAATAGGTACCTGCGTGCAAAATTTCAAGTTTCTAGCACTTCTAGAACTATGTTAGAATTAGTATGATCTGTCAGTGAGTGAGTGAGTCAGTCAGTTTCACATGCGGCTGTATAGTATATTAGACTCGCCTTCGGCTCGCTGGGGGCTACGCCCCCAGGCCCCCAAAGTAAACGCTTGCAAATTCGGGGATAAGCGGAATTCGGTGACTGGTTAAGTCCGGACATTAAGTAAATGACAAGGGATTTAAAAATTGACCTTTTTCATAGATTTTTTTCCGGATTCGTAAAAACTTTTGACTTTGAGGGCATTTTGCGGTTAAAACCGTTAGAGATACGACAAAAAGTGACTGGACCTTTCTTGTTAAAAATTTAATTTTGTCTTTCGATTGTGCCCTCAGATCTGATCTACGACCTATGGTTTAGCCAGAAATGAGCTCGGGAGAAAAGTCTGCACGGGTCAGCTATCTTGAATTGTTTAGTATAAACATAATAAAAACCGACCTCAAGGCAGTATTTTAAGTCGAACAGGGGGTTTAATATCACCAGGAGACTATCTAGTCAAGGCGAGAAATTCCCTGGGTGGGTGATTAATGTTAAGGAGGTTAAGACAAGAGGGGGTTTAATTTCGTCAGGATATTGTCTGGTCACATGAACAAATTCCCAGGGGGGGTTAACGTTACCGGGGGATAAGACTCCAGGGGGTTATCTGGTCATACCAGGATCTTCCCAGGGGGGGGGGTTAAGAGATTTGGTGACTGGTAAAATTCGGACATGAGGTCATGGCAGGAAATTCCCTGGGGGGTTTAATGTTACCAGGGGGGTTAACACATCAGGGGGTTGAATGTATAGGAGGTTATCAGGTCATACCAGGAAATCCCCGGGGGGGGGGTTAATATTACCGGGGGTTAATGACACACTTGGGCCTTTTTTAGAGGGTATTGTGTCTGTGAACATAATAAATATTCCTCTGTCCCTATCTACTATTGACGCTTAGCTAACGCTCAGCCAACTCCCGAAGTCACTGAACCTTTTCTGTAGATCACGTGATTTCCTAAATCCCGTTTAAAATTTGTTTTGAGTTACGACCAACCGTTTAGCCGCTATCAAGCCCGGAATGTAAATTTTTAGGCGAAAATGTCCAATATTTTCACTTAATCGCGTTTTGCGGTCAAACTAAGGGAAATATAGTAAAAAGTCACTGGACCTTTTTTGTAGGTCATCTTATTTTCCTAAATAAAACGTTAGTCTTATTTTGACCTCCGACCAATGGTTTCGCCGCTATCGACCCCAAAAACAAAAGTTTCGCGTAAAAGTTACAACAAAATTGTACATAATCACGTTTTTCGGCCAAACCAATCGAGATAGGGCAAAAGATTACTGGACCTTTTCTGTAGATCGCGCAATTTGCTAATTTGATGGGTCAATCAGATTTGAGCTACGACCAACGGTTCGGCCGCTATCGGGCTTGAAACATTATTTTTATCGAAAAAAATCTCTGGAATTTCAAATGTTCGAGCGTTTTGTCGCTTAACCATGGAAGATAGAGCAAAAAGTCATTAGACCTTTTTTGTAGTTCACTTCATTCCTGACCATGAATTTTCCGTCAGATCCGAGCTAGCTCCAACGGTTCGCCCGCTATCGGGCTTACAAAAAATGCCTGCAGGGGTGAAGAATGCGCGATTTTTTGGGAATTTTTTTGAGGGGTTGAAAATGAAAAATTCTCACTTTTCGGGATTTTCCTGGTGGTTACACGTGGAAAGCTATCTGTGTACCAAATTTCAAGTCTCTAACTCATCTGGAAGTAGGTTAGAATTAGTATACGTGAGTGAGTGAGTCAGTCAGTCAGTTACACATGCGGTTGTATATATATTAGATAACTGTTAGAGATACAAGAAAAAGTGAATGGACCTTTCTTGTTAAAAATTTAATTTTGTCTTTCGATTGTGCCCTCAGATCTGATCTACGACCTATGGTTTAGCCAGAAATGAGCTCGGGAGAAAAGTCTGCACGGGTCAGCTATCTTGAATTGTTTAGTATAAACATAATAAAAACCGACCTCAAGGCAGTATTTTAAGTCGAACAGGGGGTTTAATATCACCAGGAGACTATCTAGTCAAGGCGAGAAATTCCCTGGGTGGGTGATTAATGTTAAGGAGGTTAAGACAAGAGGGGGTTTAATTTCGTCAGGATATTGTCTGGTCACATGAACAAATTCCCAGGGGGGGTTAACGTTACCGGGGGATAAGACTCTAGGGGGTTATCTGGTCATACCAGGATCTTCCCAGGGGGGGGGGGGTTAAGAGATTTGGTGACTGGTAAAATTCGGACATGAGGTCATGGCAGGAAATTCCCTGGGGGGTTTAATGTTTACCAGGGGGGTTAACACATCAGGGGGTTGAATGTATAGGAGGTTATCAGGTCATACCAGGAAATCCCCGGGGGGGGGGTTAATATTACCGGGGGTTAATGACACACTTGGGCCTTTTTTTAGAGGGTATTGTGTCTGTGAACATAATAAATATTCCTCTGTCCCTATCTACTATTGACGCTTAGCTAACGCTCAGCCAACTCCCGAAGTCACTGAACCTTTTCTGTAGATCACGTGATTTCCTAAATCCCGTTTAAAATTTGTTTTGAGTTACGACCAACCGTTTAGCCGCTATCAAGCCCGGAATGTAAATTTTTAGGCGAAAATGTCCAATATTTTCACTTAATCGCGTTTTGCGGTCAAACTAAGGGAAATATAGTAAAAAAGTCACTGGACCTTTTTTGTAGGTCATCTTATTTCCTAAATAAAACGTTAGTCTTATTTTGACCTCCGACCAATGGTTTTCGCCGCTATCGACCCCAAAAACAAAAGTTTCGCGTAAAAGTTACAACAAAATTGTACATAATCACGTTTTTCGGCCAAACCAATCGAGATAGGGCAAAAGATTACTGGACCTTTTCTGTAGATCGCGCAATTTGCTAATTTGATGGGTCAATCAGATTTGAGCTACGACCAACGGTTCGGCCGCTATCGGGCTTGAAACATTATTTTTATCGAAAAAAATCTCTGGAATTTCAAATGTTCGAGCGTTTTGTCGCTTAACCATGGAAGATAGAGCAAAAAGTCATTAGACCTTTTTTGTAGTTCACTTCATTCCTGACCATGAATTTTCCGTCAGATCCGAGCTAGCTCCAACGGTTCGCCCGCTATCGGGCTTACAAAAAATGCTTGCAGGGGTGAAGAATGCGCGATTTTTTGGGAATTTTTTTGAGGGGTTGAAAATGAAAAATTCTCACTTTTCGGGATTTTCCTGGTGGTTACACGTGGAAAGCTATCTGTGTACCAAATTTCAAGTCTCTAACTCATCTGGAAGTAGGTTAGAATTAGTATACGTGAGTGAGTGAGTCAGTCAGTCAGTTACACATGCGGTTGTATATATATTAGATAACTGTTAGAGATACAAGAAAAAAGTGAATGGACCTTTCTTGTTAAAAATTTAATTTTGTCTTTCGATTGTGCCCTCAGATCTGATCTACGACCTATGGTTTAGCCAGAAATGAGCTCGGGAGAAAAGTCTGCACGGGTCAGCTATCTTGAATTGTTTAGTATAAACATAATAAAAACCGACCTCAAGGCAGTATTTTAAGTCGAACAGGGGGTTTAATGATCACCAGGAGACTATCTAGTCAAGGCGAGAAATTCCCTGGGTGGGTGATTAATGTTAAGGAGGTTAAGACAAGAGGGGGTTTAATTTCGTCAGGATATTGTCTGGTCACATGAACAAATTCCCAGGGGGGGTTAACGTTACCGGGGGATAAGACTCTAGGGGGTTATCTGGTCATACCAGGATCTTCCCAGGGGGGGGGGGGGGTTAAGAGATTTGGTGACTGGTAAAATTCGGACATGAGGTCATGGCAGGAAATTCCCTGGGGGGTTTAATGTTACCAGGGGGGTTAACACATCAGGGGGTTGAATGTATAGGAGGTTATCAGGTCATACCAGGAAATCCCCGGGGGGGGGTTAATATTACCGGGGGTTAATGACACACTTGGGCCTTTTTTAGAGGGTATTGTGTCTGTGAACATAATAAATATTCCTCTGTCCCTATCTACTATTGACGCTTAGCTAACGCTCAGCCAACTCCCGAAGTCACTGAACCTTTTCTGTAGATCACGTGATTTCCTAAATCCCGTTTAAAATTTGTTTTGAGTTACGACCAACCGTTTAGCCGCTATCAAGCCCGGAATGTAAATTTTTAGGCGAAAATGTCCAATATTTTCACTTAATCGCGTTTTGCGGTCAAACTAAGGGAAATATAGTAAAAAGTCACTGGACCTTTTTTGTAGGTCATCTTATTTCCTAAATAAAACGTTAGTCTTATTTTGACCTCCGACCAATGGTTTCGCCGCTATCGACCCCAAAAAACAAAAGTTTCGCGTAAAAGTTACAACAAAATTGTACATAATCACGTTTTTCGGCCAAACCAATCGAGATAGGGCAAAAGATTACTGGACCTTTTCTGTAGATCGCGCAATTTGCTAATTTGATGGGTCAATCAGATTTGAGCTACGACCAACGGTTCGGCCGCTATCGGGCTTGAAACATTATTTTTATCGAAAAAATCTCTGGAATTTCAAATGTTCGAGCGTTTTGTCGCTTAACCATGGAAGATAGAGCAAAAAGTCATTAGACCTTTTTTGTAGTTCACTTCATTCCTGACCATGAATTTTCCGTCAGATCCGAGCTAGCTCCAACGGTTCGCCCGCTATCGGGCTTACAAAAAATGCCTGCAGGGGTGAAGAATGCGCGATTTTTTGGGAATTTTTTTGAGGGGTTGAAAATGAAAAATTCTCACTTTTCGGGATTTTCCTGGTGGTTACACGTGGAAAGCTATCTGTGTACCAAATTTCAAGTCTCTAACTCATCTGGAAGTAGGTTAGAATTAGTATACGTGAGTGAGTGAGTCAGTCAGTCAGTTACACATGCGGTTGTATATATATTAGATTAACTGTTAGAGATACAAGAAAAAGTGAATGGACCTTTCTTGTTAAAAATTTAATTTTGTCTTTCGATTGTGCCCTCAGATCTGATCTACGACCTATGGTTTAGCCAGAAATGAGCTCGGGAGAAAAGTCTGCACGGGTCAGCTATCTTGAATTGTTTAGTATAAACATAATAAAAAACCGACCTCAAGGCAGTATTTTAAGTCGAACAGGGGGTTTAATATCACCAGGAGACTATCTAGTCAAGGCGAGAAATTCCCTGGGTGGGTGATTAATGTTAAGGAGGTTAAGACAAGAGGGGGTTTAATTTCGTCAGGATATTGTCTGGTCACATGAACAAATTCCCAGGGGGGGTTAACGTTACCGGGGGATAAGACTCTAGGGGGTTATCTGGTCATACCAGGATCTTCCCAGGGGGGGGGGGGTTAGTTTAAGAGATTTGGTGACTGGTAAAATTCGGACATGAGGTCATGGCAGGAAATTCCCTGGGGGGTTTAATGTTACCAGGGGGGTTAACACATCAGGGGGTTGAATGTATAGGAGGTTATCAGGTCATACCAGGAAATCCCCGGGGGGGGGTTAATATTACCGGGGGTTAATGACACACTTTGGGCCTTTTTTAGAGGGTATTGTGTCTGTGAACATAATATATATTCCTCTGTCCCTATCTACTATTGACGCTTAGCTAACGCTCAGCCAACTCCCGAAGTCACTGAACCTTTTCTGTAGATCACGTGATTTCCTAAATCCCGTTTAAAATTTGTTTTGAGTTACGACCAACCGTTTAGCCGCTATCAAGCCCGGAAATGTAAATTTTTAGGCGAAAATGTCCAATATTTTCACTTAATCGCGTTTTGCGGTCAAACTAAGGGAAATATAGTAAAAAGTCACTGGACCTTTTTTGTAGGTCATCTTATTTCCTAAATAAAACGTTAGTCTTATTTTGACCTCCGACCAATGGTTTCGCCGCTATCGACCCCAAAAAACAAAAGTTTCGCGTAAAAGTTACAACAAAATTGTACATAATCACGTTTTTCGGCCAAACCAATCGAGATAGGGCAAAAGATTACTGGACCTTTTCTGTAGATCGCGCAATTTGCTAATTTGATGGGTCAATCAGATTTGAGCTACGACCAACGGTTCGGCCGCTATCGGGCTTGAAACATTATTTTTATCGAAAAAATCTCTGGAATTTCAAATGTTCGAGCGTTTTGTCGCTTAACCATGGAAGATAGAGCAAAAAGTCATTAGACCTTTTTTGTAGTTCACTTCATTCCTGACCATGAATTTTCCGTCAGATCCGAGCTAGCTCCAACGGTTCGCCCGCTATCGGGCTTACAAAAAAATGCTTGCAGGGGTGAAGAATGCGCGATTTTTTGGGAATTTTTTTGAGGGGTTGAAAATGAAAAATTCTCACTTTTCGGGATTTTCCTGGTGGTTACACGTGGAAAGCTATCTGTGTACCAAATTTCAAGTCTCTAACTCATCTGGAAGTAGGTTAGAATTAGTATACGTGAGTGAGTGAGTCAGTCAGTCAGTTACACATGCGGTTGTATATATATTAGATAACTGTTAGAGATACAAGAAAAAGTGAATGGACCTTTCTTGTTAAAAATTTAATTTTGTCTTTCGATTGTGCCCTCAGATCTGATCTACGACCTATGGTTTAGCCAGAAATGAGCTCGGGAGAAAAGTCTGCACGGGTCAGCTATCTTGAATTGTTTAGTATAAACATAATAAAAACCGACCTCAAGGCAGTATTTTAAGTCGAACAGGGGGTTTAATATCACCAGGAGACTATCTAGTCAAGGCGAGAAATTCCCTGGGTGGGTGATTAATGTTAAGGAGGTTAAGACAAGAGGGGGTTTAATTTCGTCAGGATATTGTCTGGTCACATGAACAAATTCCCAGGGGGGGTTAACGTTACCGGGGGATAAGACTCTAGGGGGTTATCTGGTCATACCAGGATCTTCCCAGGGGGGGGGGGGGGTTAAGAGATTTGGTGACTGGTAAAATTCGGACATGAGGTCATGGCAGGAAAATTCCCTGGGGGGTTTAATGTTACCAGGGGGGTTAACACATCAGGGGGTTGAATGTATAGGAGGTTATCAGGTCATACCAGGAAATCCCCGGGGGGGGTTAATATTACCGGGGGTTAATGACACACTTGGGGCCTTTTTTAGAGGGTATTGTGTCTGTGAACATAATAAATATTCCTCTGTCCCTATCTACTATTGACGCTTAGCTAACGCTCAGCCAACTCCCGAAGTCACTGAACCTTTTCTGTAGATCACGTGATTTCCTAAATCCCGTTTAAAATTTGTTTTGAGTTACGACCAACCGTTTTAGCCGCTATCAAGCCCGGAATGTAAATTTTTAGGCGAAAATGTCCAATATTTTCACTTAATCGCGTTTTGCGGTCAAACTAAGGGAAATATAGTAAAAAGTCACTGGACCTTTTTTGTAGGTCATCTTATTTCCTAAATAAAACGTTAGTCTTATTTTGACCTCCGACCAATGGTTTCGCCGCTATCGACCCCAAAAAACAAAAGTTTCGCGTAAAAGTTACAACAAAATTGTACATAATCACGTTTTTTTCGGCCAAACCAATCGAGATAGGGCAAAAGATTACTGGACCTTTTCTGTAGATCGCGCAATTTGCTAATTTGATGGGTCAATCAGATTTGAGCTACGACCAACGGTTTCGGCCGCTATCGGGCTTGAAACATTATTTTTATCGAAAAATCTCTGGAATTTCAAATGTTCGAGCGTTTTGTCGCTTAACCATGGAAGATAGAGCAAAAAAGTCATTAGACCTTTTTTGTAGTTCACTTCATTCCTGACCATGAATTTTCCGTCAGATCCGAGCTAGCTCCAACGGTTCGCCCGCTATCGGGCTTACAAAAAATGCCTGCAGGGGTGAAGAATGCGCGATTTTTTGGGAATTTTTTTGAGGGGTTGAAAATGAAAAATTCTCACTTTTCGGGATTTTCCTGGTGGTTACACGTGGAAAGCTATCTGTGTACCAAATTTCAAGTCTCTAACTCATCTGGAAGTAGGTTAGAATTAGTATACGTGAGTGAGTGAGTCAGTCAGTCAGTTACACATGCGGTTGTATATATATTAGATAACTGTTAGAGATACAAGAAAAAGTGAATGGACCTTTCTTGTTAAAAATTTAATTTTGTCTTTCGATTGTGCCCTCAGATCTGATCTACGACCTATGGTTTAGCCAGAAATGAGCTCGGGAGAAAAGTCTGCACGGGTCAGCTATCTTGAATTGTTTAGTATAAACATAATAAAAAACCGACCTCAAGGCAGTATTTTAAGTCGAACAGGGGGTTTAATATCACCAGGAGACTATCTAGTCAAGGCGAGAAATTCCCTGGGTGGGTGATTAATGTTAAGGAGGTTAAGACAAGAGGGGGTTTAATTTCGTCAGGATATTGTCTGGTCACATGAACAAATTCCCAGGGGGGGTTAACGTTACCGGGGGATAAGACTCTAGGGGGTTATCTGGTCATACCAGGATCTTCCCAGGGGGGGGGGGGTTAAGAGATTTGGTGACTGGTAAAATTCGGACATGAGGTCATGGCAGGAAATTCCCTGGGGGGGTTTAATGTTACCAGGGGGGTTAACACATCAGGGGGTTGAATGTATAGGAGGTTATCAGGTCATACCAGGAAATCCCCGGGGGGGGGTTAATATTACCGGGGGTTAATGACACACTTGGGCCTTTTTTAGAGGGTATTGTGTCTGTGAACATAATAAATATTCCTCTGTCCCTATCTACTATTGACGCTTAGCTAACGCTCAGCCAACTCCCGAAGTCACTGAACCTTTTTCTGTAGATCACGTGATTTCCTAAATCCCGTTTAAAATTTGTTTTGAGTTACGACCAACCGTTTAGCCGCTATCAAGCCCGGAATGTAAATTTTTAGGCGAAAATGTCCAATATTTTCACTTAATCGCGTTTTGCGGTCAAACTAAGGGAAAATATAGTAAAAAGTCACTGGACCTTTTTTGTAGGTCATCTTATTTCCTAAATAAAAACGTTAGTCTTATTTTGACCTCCGACCAATGGTTTCGCCGCTATCGACCCCAAAAACAAAAGTTTCGCGTAAAAGTTACAACAAAATTGTACATAATCACGTTTTTCGGCCAAACCAATCGAGATAGGGCAAAAGATTACTGGACCTTTTCTGTAGATCGCGCAATTTGCTAATTTGATGGGTCAATCAGATTTGAGCTAACGACCAACGGTTCGGCCGCTATCGGGCTTGAAACATTATTTTTATCGAAAAAAATCTCTGGAATTTCAAATGTTCGAGCGTTTTGTCGCTTAACCATGGAAGATAGAGCAAAAAGTCATTAGACCATTTTTTTGTAGTTCACTTCATTCCTGACCATGAATTTTCCGTCAGATCCGAGCTAGCTCCAACGGTTCGCCCGCTATCGGGCTTACAAAAAATGCCTGCAGGGGTGAAGAATGCGCGATTTTTTGGGAATTTTTTTGAGGGGTTGAAAATGAAAAATTCTCACTTTTCGGGATTTTCCTGGTGGTTACACGTGGAAAGCTATCTGTGTACCAAATTTCAAGTCTCTAACTCATCTGGAAGTAGGTTAGAATTAGTATACGTGAGTGAGTGAGTCAGTCAGTCAGTTACACATGCGGTTGTATATATATTAGATAACTGTTAGAGATACAAGAAAAAGTGAATGGACCTTTCTTGTTAAAAATTTAATTTTGTCTTTCGATTGTGCCCTCAGATCTGATCTACGACCTATGGTTTAGCCAGAAATGAGCTCGGGAGAAAAGTCTGCACGGGTCAGCTATCTTGAATTGTTTAGTATAAACATAATAAAAACCGACCTCAAGGCAGTATTTTAAGTCGAACAGGGGGTTTAATATCACCAGGAGACTATCTAGTCAAGGGCGAGAAATTCCCTGGGTGGGTGATTAATGTTAAGGAGGTTAAGACAAGAGGGGGTTTAATTTCGTCAGGATATTGTCTGGTCACATGAACAAATTCCCAGGGGGGGTTAACGTTACCGGGGGATAAGACTCTAGGGGGTTATCTGGTCATACCAGGATCTTCCCAGGGGGGGGGGGTTAAGAGATTTGGTGACTGGTAAAATTCGGACATGAGGTCATGGCAGGAAATTCCCTGGGGGGTTTAATGTTACCAGGGGGGTTAACACATCAGGGGGTTGAATGTATAGGAGGTTATCAGGTCATACCAGGAAATCCCCGGGGGGGGGGTTAATATTACCGGGGGTTAATGACACACTTGGGCCTTTTTTAGAGGGTATTGTGTCTGTGAACATAATAAATATTCCTCTGTCCCTATCTACTATTGACGCTTAGCTAACGCTCAGCCAACTCCCGAAGTCACTGAACCTTTTCTGTAGATCACGTGATTTCCTAAATCCCGTTTAAAATTTGTTTTGAGTTACGACCAACCGTTTAGCCGCTATCAAGCCCGGAATGTAAATTTTTAGGCGAAAATGTCCAATATTTTCACTTAATCGCGTTTTGCGGTCAAACTAAGGGAAATATAGTAAAAAGTCACTGGACCTTTTTTGTAGGTCATCTTATTTCCTAAATAAAACGTTAGTCTTATTTTGACCTCCGACCAATGGTTTCGCCGCTATCGACCCCAAAAACAAAAGTTTCGCGTAAAAGTTACAACAAAATTGTACATAATCACGTTTTTTCGGCCAAACCAATCGAGATAGGGCAAAAGATTACTGGACCTTTTCTGTAGATCGCGCAATTTGCTAATTTGATGGGTCAATCAGATTTGAGCTACGACCAACGGTTCGGCCGCTATCGGGCTTGAAAACATTATTTTTATCGAAAAAATCTCTGGAATTTCAAAATGTTCGAGCGTTTTGTCGCTTAACCATGGAAGATAGAGCAAAAAGTCATTAGACCTTTTTTTGTAGTTCACTTCATTCCTGACCATGAATTTTCCGTCAGATCCGAGCTAGCTCCAACGGTTCGCCCGCTATCGGGCTTACAAAAAATGCCTGCAGGGGTGAAGAATGCGCGATTTTTTGGGAATTTTTTTGAGGGGTTGAAAATGAAAAATTCTCACTTTTCGGGATTTTCCTGGTGGTTTACACGTGGAAAGCTATCTGTGTACCAAATTTCAAGTCTCTAACTCATCTGGAAGTAGGATTAGAATTAGTATACGTGAGTGAGTGAGTCAGTCAGTCAGTTACACATGCGGTTGTATATATATTAGATAACTGTTAGAGATACAAGAAAAAGTGAATGGACCTTTCTTGTTAAAAATTTAATTTTGTCTTTCGATTGTGCCCTCAGATCTGATCTACGACCTATGGTTTAGCCAGAAATGAGCTCGGAGAGAAAAGTCTGCACGGGTCAGCTATCTTGAATTGTTTAGTATAAACATAATAAAAACCGACCTCAAGGCAGTATTTTAAGTCGAACAGGGGGTTTAATATCACCAGGAGACTATCTAGTCAAGGCGAGAAATTCCCTGGGTGGGTGATTAATGTTAAGGAGGTTAAGACAAGAGGGGGTTTAATTTCGTCAGGATATTGTCTGGTCACATGAACAAAATTCCCAGGGGGGGGTTAACGTTACCGGGGGATAAGACTCTAGGGGGTTATCTGGTCATACCAGGATCTTCCCAGGGGGGGGGGGGTTAAGAGATTTGGTGACTGGTAAAATTCGGACATGAGGTCATGGCAGGAAATTCCCTGGGGGGTTTAATGTTACCAGGGGGGTTAACACATCAGGGGGTTGAATGTATAGGAGGTTATCAGGTCATACCAGGAAATCCCCGGGGGGGGGTTAATATTACCGGGGGTTAATGACACACTTGGGCCTTTTTTAGAGGGTATTGTGTCTGTGAACATAATAAATATTCCTCTGTCCCTATCTACTATTGACGCTTAGCTAACGCTCAGCCAACTCCCGAAGTCACTGAACCTTTTCTGTAGATCACGTGATTTCCTAAATCCCGTTTAAAATTTGTTTTGAGTTACGACCAACCGTTTAGCCGCTATCAAGCCCGGAATGTAAATTTTTAGGCGAAAATGTCCAATATTTTCACTTAATCGCGTTTTGCGGTCAAACTAAGGGAAATATAGTAAAAAGTCACTGGACCTTTTTTGTAGGTCATCTTATTTCCTAAATAAAACGTTAGTCTTATTTTGACCTCCGACCAATGGTTTCGCCGCTATCGACCCCAAAAACAAAAGTTTCGCGTAAAAGTTACAACAAAATTGTACATAATCACGTTTTTCGGCCAAACCAATCGAGATAGGGCAAAAGATTACTGGACCTTTTCTGTAGATCGCGCAATTTGCTAATTTGATGGGTCAATCAGATTTGAGCTACGACCAACGGTTCGGCCGCTATCGGGCTTGAAACATTATTTTTATCGAAAAAATCTCTGGAATTTCAAATGTTCGAGCGTTTTGTCGCTTAACCATGGAAGATAGAGCAAAAAGTCATTAGACCTTTTTTGTAGTTCACTTCATTCCTGACCATGAATTTTCCGTCAGATCCGAGCTAGCTCCAACGGTTCGCCCGCTATCGGGCTTACAAAAAATGCCTGCAGGGGTGAAGAATGGCGCGATTTTTTGGGAATTTTTTTGAGGGGTTGAAAATGAAAAATTCTCACTTTTCGGGATTTTCCTGGTGGTTACACGTGGAAAGCTATCTGTGTACCAAATTTCAAGTCTCTAACTCATCTGGAAGTAGGTTAGAATTAGTATACGTGAGTGAGTGAGTCAGTCAGTCAGTTACACATGCGGTTGTTATATATATTAGATAACTGTTAGAGATACAAGAAAAAGTGAATGGACCTTTCTTGTTAAAAATTTAATTTTGTCTTTCGATTGTGCCCTCAGATCTGATCTACGACCTATGGTTTAGCCAGAAATGAGCTCGGGAGAAAAGTCTGCACGGGTCAGCTATCTTGAATTGTTTAGTATAAACATAATAAAAACCGACCTCAAGGCAGTATTTTAAGTCGAACAGGGGGTTTAATATCACCAGGAGACTATCTAGTCAAGGCGAGAAATTCCCTGGGTGGGTGATTAATGTTAAGGAGGTTAAGACAAGAGGGGGTTTAATTTCGTCAGGATATTGTCTGGTCACATGAACAAATTCCCAGGGGGGGTTAACGTTACCGGGGGATAAGACTCTAGGGGGTTATCTGGTCATACCAGGATCTTCCCAGGGGGGGGGGGGTTAAGAGATTTGGTGACTGGTAAAATTCGGACATGAGGTCATGGCAGGAAATTCCCTGGGGGGTTTAATGTTACCAGGGGGGTTAACACATCAGGGGGTTGAATGTATAGGAGGTTATCAGGTCATACCAGGAAATCCCCGGGGGGGGGTTAATATTACCGGGGGTTAATGACACACTTGGGCCTTTTTTAGAGGGTATTGTGTCTGTGAACATAATAAATATTCCTCTGTCCCTATCTACTATTGACGCTTAGCTAACGCTCAGCCAACTCCCGAAGTCACTGAACCTTTTCTGTAGATCACGTGATTTCCTAAATCCCGTTTAAAATTTGTTTTGAGTTACGACCAACCGTTTAGCCGCTATCAAGCCCGGAATGTAAATTTTTAGGCGAAAATGTCCAATATTTTCACTTAATCGCGTTTTGCGGTCAAACTAAGGGAAATATAGTAAAAAGTCACTGGACCTTTTTTGTAGGTCATCTTATTTCCTAAATAAAACGTTAGTCTTATTTTGACCTCCGACCAATGGTTTCGCCGCTATCGACCCCAAAAACAAAAGTTTCGCGTAAAAGTTACAAACAAAAATTGTACATAATCACGTTTTTCGGCCAAACCAATCGAGATAGGGCAAAAGATTACTGGACCTTTTCTGTAGATCGCGCAATTTGCTAATTTGATGGGGTCAATCAGATTTGAGCTACGACCAACGGTTCGGCCGCTATCGGGCTTGAAACATTATTTTTATCGAAAAAATCTCTGGAATTTCAAATGTTCGAGCGTTTTTGTCGCTTAACCATGGAAGATAGAGCAAAAAGTCATTAGACCTTTTTTGTAGTTCACTTCATTCCTGACCATGAATTTTCCGTCAGATCCGAGCTAGCTCCAACGGTTCGCCCGCTATCGGGCTTACAAAAAATGCCTGCAGGGGTGAAGAATGCGCGATTTTTTGGGAATTTTTTTGAGGGGTTGAAAATGAAAAATTCTCACTTTTCGGGATTTTCCTGGTGGTTACACGTGGAAAGCTATCTGTGTACCAAATTTCAAGTCTCTAACTCATCTGGAAGTAGGTTAGAATTAGTATACGTGAGTGAGTGAGTCAGTCAGTCAGTCAGTTACACATGCGGTTGTATATATATTAGATAACTGTTAGAGATACAAGAAAAAGTGAATGGACCTTTCTTGTTAAAAATTTAATTTTGTCTTTCGATTGTGCCCTCAGATCTGATCTACGACCTATGGTTTAGCCAGAAATGAGCTCGGGAGAAAAGTCTGCACGGGTCAGCTATCTTGAATTGTTTAGTATAAACATAATAAAAACCGACCTCAAGGCAGTATTTTAAGTCGAACAGGGGGTTTAATATCACCAGGAGACTATCTAGTCAAGGCGAGAAATTCCCTGGGTGGGTGATTAATGTTAAGGAGGTTAAGACAAGAGGGGGTTTAATTTCGTCAGGATATTGTCTGGTCACATGAACAAATTCCCAGGGGGGGTTAACGTTACCGGGGGATAAGACTCTAGGGGGTTATCTGGTCATACCAGGATCTTCCCAGGGGGGGGGGGGTTAAGAGATTTGGTGACTGGTTAAAATTCGGACATGAGGTCATGGCAGGAAATTCCCTGGGGGGTTTAATGTTACCAGGGGGGTTAACACATCAGGGGGTTGAATGTATAGGAGGTTATCAGGTCATACCAGGAAATCCCCGGGGGGGGGTTAATATTACCGGGGGTTAATGACACACTTGGGCCTTTTTTAGAGGGTATTGTGTCTGTGAACATAATAAATATTCCTCTGTCCCTATCTACTATTGACGCTTAGCTAACGCTCAGCCAACTCCCGAAGTCACTGAACCTTTTTCTGTAGATCACGTGATTTCCTAAATCCCGTTTAAAATTTGTTTTGAGTTACGACCAACCGTTTAGCCGCTATCAAGCCCGGAATGTAAATTTTTTAGGCGAAAATGTCCAATATTTTCACTTAATCGCGTTTTGCGGTCAAACTAAGGGGAAATATAGTAAAAAGTCACTGGACCTTTTTTGTAGGTCATCTTATTTCCTAAATAAAACGTTAGTCTTATTTTGACCTCCGACCAATGGTTTCGCCGCTATCGACCCCAAAAACAAAAAGTTTCGCGTAAAAGTTACAACAAAATTGTACATAATCACGTTTTTCGGCCCAAAACCAATCGAGATAGGGCAAAAGATTACTGGACCTTTTCTGTAGATCGCGCAATTTGCTAATTTGATGGGTCAATCAGATTTTGAGCTACGACCAACGGTTCGGCCGCTATCGGGCTTGAAACATTATTTTTATCGAAAAAATCTCTGGAATTTCAAATGTTCGAGCGTTTTGTCGCTTAACCATGGAAGATAGAGCAAAAAGTCATTAGACCTTTTTTGTAGTTCACTTCATTCCTGACCATGAATTTTCCGTCAGATCCGAGCTAGCTCCAACGGTTCGCCCGCTATCGGGCTTACAAAAAATGCCTGCAGGGGTGAAGAATGCGCGATTTTTTGGGAATTTTTTTGAGGGGTTGAAAATGAAAAATTCTCACTTTTCGGGATTTTCCTGGTGGTTACACGTGGAAAGCTATCTGTGTACCAAATTTCAAGTCTCTAACTCATCTGGAAGTAGGTTTAGAATTAGTATACGTGAGTGAGTGAGTCAGTCAGTCAGTTACACATGCGGTTGTATATATATTAGATACTCGCCTTCGGCTCGCTGGGGGCTACGCCCCCAGGCCCCCAAAGTAAGTGCCTTAAATTCGGGGATATGATTGATATGGTGATAGATAAAATTCGGACATGATGTCATGCCAGGAAATTCCCAGGGAGGGGGTTAACGTTACCTGGGGATAAGACGTCAGGGGGTTATCTGGTCATACCAGGAACTTCCCAGGGGGGGGGGGGTTAAGAGATTTGGTGATTGGTAAAATTCGGACATGAGGTCATGCCAGGAAATTCCCTGGGGGGGGGGGTTAATGCTACCGGGGGTTAATACATCAGGGGGTTTAATTTACTCATAACAGGAAATTGCTCGGGAGGGGTTAATGTTACCGGGGGTTAAACGACACACCCCAGGCTCCCTTTCGGGTGTTGGCCTAATTCGGGGATAAGCGGATTTCGGAATTATCTTGGACCTATGTTATTTAATTTTTCAGTTTTAATCAAAGTTTTGACTTTAATGGCGTTTTACGGGTTAACCGTTAGAGATACGAGAAAAAGTAACTGGACCTTTTCTGTCGGAAATTTAATTTTATCTTTCGATTGTGCCCTCAGATTTGATCTACGACCTACCGTTCATCCACTATCAGGCAGAATATTAAAGGGGGTTAAGACATCAGGGGGTTTAATTTAGTCAGGATATTGCTTGGTCATATGAACAAATTCCCGGGGTTGTTAATGTTACAAGGGGTTAATGACACACGTGGGCCTATTTTAGAGGGTTTTGTGTCTGTGAACGTAATAAAAAACTCTGTCCTTATCTACTTTTGAAGCTTCACTAACGCTCAGCCAACTCCCGATGTGGAGGGGGGTTTTAGTCACTCGTTAACGTATTAATACAAGGTCAATCTGTAACCATCATGAATCGCACTAATTATAGTTGCAAGATTTAAAACCCCTAAAATTGGCGACAAAGAATTTGCCTTTTAGAGCATTTACCAGGCTTACAGAAAGATAAAACGATATAAAGCTGCTGAACCTTATTTGTAGATCCTATCAATAGCTAGTTACAAAAAATTTTACATTTAAGCTAGGGCCAACGATTCGGCCATAACCGAGCCCGGAAGTTAAGTTTTTTAAGTGAAATTTTCAACATAATCACGTTTTACGGCTAAACCATGGAAAGATAGGGTAACAGACCACTGAACCTTTTATGTAGATCGCATTATTTTGTGTTAAAATCAAATTTTTAATTTGGCGTAAACCTAAGGTTTTGTCTTCAACGGAGCCCAGAAAACAATATCTCACGTTAAAACTTGCAAAATCGATACTTTAAAACGCGTAATGCGGCCAAAACCATTGGGGATAGGGCAAAATGTCACATGACCTTTATTGTTGATCGCGCTGTTTTCTAAATTTTCATTGAAAATTGGTTTGACCTACGGACCAGCCGTTTAGCCGCTATCAAGCCCGGAATGTAAATTTGTAGGCGAAAATTTCAAAATATTTTCACTTAATCGTGTTTTGCGGTCAAACTAATGGAGATATACTAAAATGTCACTTAACCTTTATTGTAGATAATATTATTTCCTAAATCCAACCTTTGTTTTTATTTTGACCTCCGACCAATGGTTACGCCGCTATCGACCCCATAATCAAAATTTTCACGTAAAATTTACAAAAAAATTGCACATAATCACGTTTTTCGGCTACTAAACCGATGGAGATAGAAACAAAAATTACTGGAACCTTTCTGTAGATCGCGCAATTTGCTAATTTGATGGGTCAATCAGATTTGAGCTACGACCTACCGTTCGGCCACTATCGGGCTCGAAACTTTATTTTAAGGCGAAAAAAATCTCTGGAATGTCAAACATTTCCGTGTTTTGTGGCTTAACACACACGAGATAGGACAAAAAGTCACAGGACCTTTCTTGTAGTTCACTTCATTCCTGACTAAACGATTTTTCGTCAGATCGAAGCTAGCTCCAACGGTTCACCCGCTATCAGGCTTACAAAGAAATGCCTGCAGGGGTGAAGAATGCGCGATTTTTGAGGAATTTTTTTGAGGGGTTTAAAAGTTAAAAAAGTCCGGTTTTCAGACTTTTCCTTCCGGGTCATATTGTGGAAAGGTACCTGCGTGCCAAATTTCAAGTTTCCAGCACTTCTAGAAACTATGTTAGAATTTGTATTCTATATGTCAGTCAGTCAGTTACAATGCGGCTGTATAAGTATTTAGATACCGAATTCACACTGTATATACACTGCATGTACTATGGATATCCAAAGATGAATATCCACCTATTGATATGTATGTACTTGATATCCATCAGCGGATCAACCATCCCAGAATACTTGAACATATACGTCCATTATATCCACTATGTTTCAAGTAGTGAATATTTCATTTTATAATGTAATTATGTATATTTTTGAGAGAGTTCACATGTTTTAAGTTCAATACTAATAACTCATGATTGTAGAATATGTATTCAATATCATTTGAATTTAAAACAATATTTCATGTTTCTGTCAATTGTATTCTATAAACCTCCGTTGTTTACAATATCTATAACGTTTAGCCGGTTCAGGTTAATATGAATACGATTTCTTCTTCTTAACAATCTTTCTAACAGTATGAAATTGAGCGGATGGGATTTATTAGTCATATCAAAAGTGAAATATAATCAGTAATTTGAAGTATTAACATTTATTTTCGACGAATTCAGCTTGATGTTGTACAAATACAAATTTAAATGTTATTATGACTGTAAATTTATTACAGTACTATATTCTTCTGGGTAAAATATGCCGCGGATTGTTAGACATAACCAAACATTTATCGAACAAAGTAAAAATGTATGAAGGGAATTTGTTTGTCACGTTTTTCATTTATTTTGGAATTATTGAAAATTTTCTCTAATCGTGATGGTCCTTTTTATTTGTTTTGGTCCTTAATTATACCAACTCCCTTCCATCGACACAGTATATATGGATATCATAACGGTATCCTTCTGTGACAATCGCCATAATATATTGTCCTCTAGTCAGGTCTCTGAGGTTGGCCAGTGAAAGAGACCTAATGTAACCTGCACTCTTCAGTTTGGTTTTAATAATTAATATTAGATTTTATTAAGTTCATTTTAGTGTTAGTATACATAGTGTCAACACCCACATGGTTGTTTTGATTCTTATTCCTGTCATAACGATCTGGTATGATTTGTATATTTTAACCTAGACTGTTGTTATGTATCAGGTCAGTTATTCACCTGAGTAAGAGATCATATTGATATCTCGAAACGTAGTGTTACTAATTGTTTATAACACTAAACGATGGTAAGTGTCTGTAAAATGTACAGTTTTTTTTGTTTGTTTTTTTTTTTATCATTCATCCGTCGAAAACAAACTTCGTGGTGCTGCGCTCAGACATTCTGTCCATCTAACATACTGAAATTTGTTTTATATAAGGACTAAAGTAGAGTACAGACATTATTTTTTCTATCCTATTTATCACATAATTTACACTAATTCTGAATATGGAAAATTTAAACACCTTTAATTCTATCCCACTCTTAAACAGGTTCACTTGTGAGTAGGATATTATTATGCAATATAACGAATTATTAACGTGGCATGTAAGTCTTAGTCATATATTACAAAAACTTATTTAATGTAATAAGCAAATAATTTTTACCCATTATTTAAATTAATACCAAAGTTATTTACTGAATGACTAACATTTATATTACTGTGTTGACCAAACAATCCATTTACAGTGCATCAAATCTTTGTCGAAATAGTAAAGTCAATAATGTTTTTATTTTATGAATCGGATAACTCTCACCCGTGTCTTCTTTTTTACTGTCTATACGTCACGATGTTCATACTTCGGATTACGACGCAAATCGTTGCTAAGCCTGTAGCCCTTATATGAATAGCTGCGGAGTATCCACAAGAGGGAACATTATTACGCCTTGCTACAAGTCATCACCCTAATGCTGAGTGAGTAATAATATTTCTTGTCCATACTATGTCTAGTTTCGCTGAAATTGTTCTAATAAACGCCATAATAATAGAAGATTATCACTGAAACCCCTTCAAATAACCGGTTCGAAATGAACAATATTAATAGTGTGTAAAGGAAGAACAAAATATGAATAAATAATTTATGACTTTAAATTCGATTTCGCATCATTTTTTCCTCATATAGCAATCAAACAAACAATCGCAAAGCTCGCGATTACAAATCGGACTAATGTTATCCTCGCATTAAAGCTGCACGCGCTATCTTGTACCTTTGATAGTCGACATTTATCCTGCTTTGCTTTGTCCCGCACACACAATAGTGTATTATAAAAGTTATATTCACTTTATTCTAATATGAATAACAAAAATTTAATTTATTAGGTTTTATTTTATAGAGTTGCAAGTTACCAATTACATGGATATAAGTAGGTAATTTGCTAACTGAACGTACTGTGCACAATGTATTTGTTTATTAACGGAATTACACACAAGGTACAACATTGGATGCATGGAACAAGAACTGTACAGCTATAGTTAAAGAAAAGAATTTGTAAGGATGCTAACTAAATAGTTAGCATTTATGATAATTCATAATTAACAGTAACAGATAATATAATAAATAAAAATAACAAATAATATATAACAACAATAACAATATAAGCATAACTATTAATGTATAATAATAAATATGGTAAATAATAAAGAACGGTGCAGTAACGAATAACAACTCAATGTTGACCGCGCACAGTTAATGTTTAATAGATAAATAATGCAAATAATATTAATGA
>NW_025778536.1:0-67820 GCF_021130785.1 Homalodisca vitripennis
TGTTATTACAGTTTCAACTGTTATTTGATGTAATAAATAAGTAACAGCTCATTTTTGTAATTGAAGCTGCGCTATTCCCGCCAGCCACTGTATGTTTATTATGATACAACTTACTATTTTTACACGTAAAAGATACCATGGTTATTACCGTGTATAGGTATATAGGTATCCTCCATCTAATACACATATGTCTGTAAATATCTCTCCGGGCTACGCCCTAATGATCTCTACATTTTCAAGACCCCCAACTTCTTATTTAAAGTTGCATTATAGCAAACAAACGTTATTATTTAAATATAACTCTTAAGTGTAAGCAATGGTTTCTGTGTAAACATTATTTTATGACAGCCTAACCATATGTTTAATTAATTTAAGTGCTATTTTAAATGTGTTTCTATGATCTTGAAAGCGTCGAGTAAGCTTGATAGTAGGAACACTTATTTCAATACTTTTTTGCAACCGCTGTTGATTGCAGAGTAAGGCTGTGATCCATATAAGAAAACTAAAAATGTTATTAAAAATAAACTTTTAACCGCAACATTTCTGCAAAATTTAAGTATACTGTGTTTTGCTCATTACTGAAATGAAGATATTAAATACAAAGTTAATATCTAACTTTTATTACAACTTTATAAACTGTTATAAGTCTTTTTTAATCATATTAGTTGTCTTTTGTCATAATTAGGGTTTCAGATCTGTGCGTAAATATCTAGTAGGCTCGGCATAAACTGTAGTTCCCCAGTTCCCCCTAAAACACATGGTTTGACTTATTTTCTTGAACTTAGCCAACAAGGCAAACTCAACATTTGCGTCGGAAAATATATAATTCACTGGAACCAGAAATTCTCATACTGTATATGTGCAAAACCTACGGAAATAGCGTGCGA
This sequence comes from Homalodisca vitripennis, assembly GCF_021130785.1. Taxonomy (NCBI): domain Eukaryota; kingdom Metazoa; phylum Arthropoda; class Insecta; order Hemiptera; family Cicadellidae; genus Homalodisca; species Homalodisca vitripennis. Next base: position 888 of record NW_025778536.1, read on the forward strand.
AGCCGCGGATAGTTAGTATAAGGCTATATTTTTCATAAACATGTTATTTTAAATATAAGAAATATGGCAATAATATGTTCAAGGAATTTTCTAAAAAAATAGAAATGAGAACGGAAACAGAATACCTGACAAAAAAACCTACGCAGTTGTAAATTTGGCAGCAGTTATTTAATTATTTATAAAGTTTTAAAAATAATGTCCTGCTTTTAAAGCAAAGATATCATGTGTCTTTGTATTAGTGTGTGGTTTACTAAAAAAACATACCTTCACTATAAGGCTTTGAAAACTATCGTTGGATCGCTCTGTTAGTCGATTTCTTGAGACTGCAAGGTTCATAGTTTGCTTAAAACAGTTTATGTTGATTTTATTCGTATGATGTCGGATGTGGGATGAAAACATTAAAGATAAAGGTATTGTTTTCATTTGATCGGTTTATATTATAAATTATATATACACATAAAAATAACTAAAATAATACTTTTGGTTATAGGAGTTTTTTTCAACATTTCAAATCATTAAATTAAAAATTGAAACTGTGTATTATCATGCTCCAATCTGATAATATATATATTTAATCGAGGTAAAGAGCGATGGCAACATAACACTGAATAGGCCCAGTTCAATACGCTATTCCAGGTGGCGGGGAGGTCACGAACAGCTGCGGCGTTGCCCGGCAACCTCACCGTTCATTATCTATCACAGCCAGCTGTTTGTTATCAAGCACTAACAAATCTATTAACATGAACCTCCAGAAAACGATTTTTCAATCCTAAACTTGTCAGATAGGTTTTTATTTTTACGGCTTCCACGCGTACCATTGGTTGGAAATTAGAAGCCAAAGAGTATATAGTTACCAATGTTCATGTTTAATACCTTTAATAGGTCGAACCTTGAAAGGTGAACATACAGATTAAATAAAAGTGTTGCTTTTAGCGTCATTTTTATTGTGACCTATTTTTTATTCAACTTAGATTTGAATTTTCTTTAGAGTTATGTAAGATTTCGTACGTTAAGTTTCTAAGTGATTCTAAAATATACTTACGTGTACTTCAGAAAGATAAGAAACATAAAATTTAATTGTAAGCAATATTTAAATTGATTGTATTTCTCTATCTGCATCGCTAGCCTGACTGAAAATTATTATTCTAATGTAAATGATTATCCTGTTGTTGTCTAAGGGTTTTCTAGTAAAATCACACGTAATTAAAAAATATATAACACTAAACTGTTTGGTTTGAACTACTCCTTTCCACTACACCAATATAACACTATATACTGGCCCATACGGAATTTCTAGACCAACGAAACACTCAACAATTACATTATATTATATAATAATAACGTAATTTAATAAATTATTGAGCTAAGTAATTTATAGATATGGATCTTACTTTTTTCTATAAATTTATGAAAACTATATTGCAATAAATAGTAATTACTTTCATGCCCTTCAATTATTATGGTAAACGCTATGTGGTTTAAGACACAGTCAGAAAATAGATTTAATTTTTCCTTTTTTTCTTTAATTGATTGAATTTTGAAGATTACTATACAAATTTGTTGTTATGATGATTTTTAATTGCTTGTAAGTTAGTGTATAGTTTTTGAAACGTCATTTTAAAGCCTTTTAAAATATGTAAGCAGCTTTAAGTACAATATTGGTTTCCAAACTTACAGAGTATCTAAACACTATAATTGTCCTCTACATGGGGCAATAGTATAAATATAGATTGTGGTATTAGAAGATTTAGGTAGTAAAATTAAGAATTCTATAGTGTACGATTTCCTAGAAAAATGTGTCAGTTTTCAAGATTGCACACACGAAACTATATCCATTAAAACGAGTAAAATTAAATACAAAGTGAATAATTTAAGTAAGTAGTATTTATAAAAGAATTCACATAAAATCAAAATATATTGAAGGTATAGTACGCTATTACCCAAACATTAAATATCCCGGCTGTTTTCAGTTCAGGAAGTTGCTTGCTCCTGTTGACCAGTTTTTGTTCAAATCATCTAGTAACAACTATTGAAATACTTCTTGGTGATCTGAAAAAATATTAGATAATAGCGAATAATTCAATAAGAAGTTTAATTATTACTTAAACTTTATTCGCGCATTTTCCATCTAAAAGTAAAATAAGGACAAAGATTTAAAATTTGCTTTTACTCGAAACTTATTATGTTAAAAAGTAAGTGAAATGATTCCATGGAAACTGTAGAAACTGAAAATTTTGTTCACAAGATCTATATATTGCAAGTAAATTTCCAACTCGTAAATAAGAGGAACCAAAGAACCCGAGGGAAACCAATTCATACAGGGTGAGGCAGACCACCCTTCCGCAATTTACTGAATCGAGAAACTGAGAACCGGGAAAATATATTCTTCTTTTAACGAAAACCAACATATTTTGACCCCAAATAATTCTGGAAATTGAAGTTTACCACAGTTTTAAAAATATTAAAATTGTTTTATCTCACGATTTTTGGAGGTCTGAGGGCAGTTTGTCAGTAGTTTGAGGTGTATCTTGCTATCTATATTTTCGTTTCCGGGAAACACCAATCTCATCACATATTTTCCCATCGATATACACCTCAATGTCTTGCCATGAGTACATAGTTTGGAAGGACCAGCAGATGTTCTACCTGATTCTAAGTTATTACAATGTAAATTTGTCTTCCTCATTGTAGCTTCATTTAAAATAGTGATTTAAATAAAATTTGATGTTTTATTTTGCTGAGCAAAAACCGTGTAATTCATAAATATACAATTTTTAAAAATGCCTACTTAACGTGTATTTTTAAGTTTTAAAGGTGTTGCACATGTAATACCTGTAGGGGAAAGTAGTGGGCTAACAATACAAAAAATGTATTTTCTTCCAGAAAATAATAATCATTGAAATTATAATTTTATTACACAGTCATTATCCTCATATTGAAATACTTTTAATACTTACTACATTAAACCTTTAAACTGTGAATTACGGCGAACTTGAAGGAACATATATTTTCATACAGTAGACTTTATTATTCTAATTATAACAATGTGTTAAAAAATCAAAAGTAATATCTGTTTAAAAAATACAAACAATGCACTCGAGTTTAAAGTTTTGGGATTTAAAATCGATAAGGAGTAAATTATTTATTAAAAATTCCATAGTAAAAATATTTTACGACCAAAGTATAATGAAATATTAACTGTGAAACCAGAATTGATAGAGTTACAAATTTCAAAATATTATTATTTTCCGTCAAGAGTATTTCACATCCTTTTCCTGGTAATGTTTATGAGAAGGAGATGAAATGTTTTGGCATCGAAAAACGAGGTGATCCGGAATCATGTGATATTCATGTTGGGAAATATACCGGATCCGGCAGCAAGTCCGCGTAACTCGGATACTGTCGGAAGGTTGTCGTTTGGAATAGTCTATGTAGTCCACGTCATATACCTGCTGACAACGTTAACAATTTCAATCCGTAGATTTGAAATATTTTTCTGTAGTTCTAATCTAGTAATAAAATGCATTAGAGAGAATTAGGCACTTAAATTTAATTTATATTATGTTAAGTCAAGTAGTGTGTAATACGTTAACTTACACTTATTTTCCTTCTAAATTTATCGTTACCAAGCTTATTCAATAACACTATATGTGAATAAATAGCAAAAAAATTACATATAAAAAAACTAAATAATTTGTAATGAACTCAATTGAAATATTTTTTACAACAACAATATATTCAATTTTAATGTTTATGTTACGCTAGAACTATATTACCACAACAATAATTTGCAATAAAATCTTCTTCTTCTCTTTCTTTATCACGTGATCTATATGCGACACCCTCCCTAACGCTTTTGGTCAAATTAATACCACTAGTTCATATTTTAATACAACAATTGTTATCTGTGAATTATTCTCGAATTATCACAGCATCGTGATTGATCCACGATATTTTTATTAACACTTACATTTTCAGTATTCCTATTTATCAAAATATAGGTGAAATGAGTCAAATTGAGGCTTACTTGTCAGTAACCGGCACAGATTAGATACTTTTTGTCGATTTTTTTGCGGTACTAGACGTATTTAATAAAATCAAAATCGATAGTACAATACTACTACATTTTCAATTTGGCAGGGTTTTTTCGTTTGCAGCAATAATAAATACGACAGTAAAAAATGTCATCAACAATATGACATTTAACAAAAAAGAGTTTTACACGTTATTTCAAATAGGAAAACGTGTTCGCAGACAAAGAGGGAAAATGTTTTACTTTGAGTAGCATTACAAAAATGGAGGATGTTCTCGTCTGTCCAATGTTATGTCACAACTACACTGTGAACCTGTGTCATGTGTCTCCTACGTTGTCACTGAAGGAATAAGAATTTAACAGTTTTATTTTAACATGTTTGTAAATGACCATAATTTTTACAGAGCTTACATTCAATTAACCACTATTCAAATTTGATTAATGTAAACAAAAGTCATTAGACAGGTATTTGCTCTTCCGATCATAAACTAGTTTAGTTATTTAAACGCATATGTGACAGATACGGCCAAATACAATATAACCGAGTCGTAAAAGTAAGGGCTCTGTATTTTAATGGTAGTACATTCACCCAGCAAGTGAAAGATCCGGGATCGAATCCCAGCGGAGCAAGTACTTTTTGTGATTCAATGTTTATTGAAAAATTAAAGAAGGCTGTTGCCTTTTTTACAAATTTTATTAATGTAAACAAAAGTCGTTTGACAGATATTTGGTCTTCCGATCATATATATGCTAATTTAGTTATTTAAACGCATATGTGACATATACGGCCATTTGATACAGGATCAATTGTCAATTCGCCCAAAAGTAGAGGGCCGAGCATTCGCTTAGCAATTTGCGCTGCTGTGATCGCTTAAATTGAATGTTTGTCTATGAATACACTCGAAAACGCTCTGTGGAGCTGGGATTTCCAAGAAAAACAAACGCAAGATCACATGCGCAAGGATTTATATGTTAAGTGCTATCGGCCAGTGTCAGTTAATGAGTTAAGTGACAATGACATGGACAGCAGTGTCCAAGCATACCAGCCTATGCGTCAACGCTTTTAGAGATCAAGGGCAGGAAACATGTGATGTTCAGTGACGAATGTGATATTTACCGCAGTTCTCGCAATGCCAATGTTTATTTCTAGTCTAAAGAAAATCCACATTGTTTTAAAGAAGTAGAAAAAAATCCGCCTCACGTGAATCTTTGGGCTGGAGTAACAAGCGACCATCATTTTAGCTCCTATTTCTTTGAAGCATCTGTCGGTCAATACAGTTTTCTCAGAATTATTATGTAATGGCTGGTACTTGAACTAAAAGCTCCGGAAATATTGAACACTCATTTTGTAGCAAATTGGCTCTCCGCCACGCTTTTTTTTGAGCGACCACCGTCGCCTAATGAACTGTTTTTCGGACCGATGGATTTTTACATGGGTCTGCAATTGTTACGCCCCAATGCCCTGGCTTCCAAGAAGCCCACATCTTGTAAACAGCTGACAATATGCTGTGGGTTTTATCAAGGAAGAGGTACGAAAACAGTGTCATGTTACAAATGGTGAGTTAAGAGGTGGATTTATGACAGCGTATGCACGAGTTACCCCAGAGATGCTGGAAAGAATGAATAAACATCGCATCGAACGAAGCTCTGAAGTGATCATGAAGGTAATCATACTCATATGTTTGAATAAAATTCATATTAAGTATGGTTTATTAATAAATAAATATGTAATTAAAATAAATGAGTATGGTTTTTTAATAACTATCAAAACTATCTTCCTTTTAAAGTGACTTTTCGGCCAACCTGTATAAAGCATAGAATACGTACTGTGCAGATTATATAATAAGTTTATTTTTATTACTAAATATCAGGTACTTTTACCGAGTAAGTTTTGAGCATATAGCTTCGCTAAGTGAATTGAAAGGATTGCAATATTAAGAGCAGACTGGTAGTTAGAAGCCTAACAGCGATACATCATCTGATGGCCAGCTCTCGTTGCATACAGAACTGGCAATCCATTTGTTGGGTAGAAACAGATTTGTACTGATTTACTGTTACGGTTTAACTGTGGTTTTGACTTAATTATTGGAAAAAAAGTACCAGAACGGGTTTGATATCCCAGCTGCGCGATTTCCCACAAGCCACAATACTTTATTTATTATTTAGTTCATATCCCAGAATTAAAAATGGTATGATATAAATGTAATACATTTCTTATTAATAATGGAACTGCAATATTTTGTACAATCAGTTACACAACAGAATGTAATACATAATACCTTTCTTTTTATACGTGTTTGGTATGCGAACTCCATTCTGTCATCTTGTTATTTAAGCAGCTGAATCAAATATATGATCAATATAGAAGGTATTTACGTTTCTATTACACATCATATTGAGGGTTTTTTTATATACACCGTTTCTTCTCCTTACCGAAAAAAGTCTTTAAAAGAAATGTACTAATGAAAAGAACGAATAAAATAATGTACGAACTCTCCCAGAACTACATATGCTTGAATTGATACCCCTATATATTGTTAGAGTTCCACTTTATTATTTATTTATTCGCTAAGAGAGAAGGTGGTCCATATTTACATTTATTAATACTAAAACATATTGTTATTCTTATGGATGTATCACAATAATTAGCATTCGCCATCGTTTTAAAACGAAGCAATCATTAACTGTTAATCCAAAGTTATTTTTATTCCTTCTATTGGCATATATATTAAAACACTTGCCGCTCTCTGTAATGTTCTTGTCTGTTCAATTGCATGTGAAATGTGTTTTTTTTTATACTCGCCGCGTAATAAGAAATTTATCAAACAAAATTTATTAACAGTGAGATGTAATTACAATTTTATGAAAATTAAAAATTAAGTTTAAAGCAATTATAAACATATTTTTTTAAAACTTTGCTCTTGAAATTAATCTTAAAAACAATATTTTTATCTGTAACTGTTAATTTACAACATGAAGTAAATGTAAATGGTTCTTTTTATTAATAAAACTCTATTTTTATCATCTAAAAAATTAAAAAAAAATCTGCTCGTAAATTAAATAGTTTTACTCCTGCAATAATTGTTAGACCATAATTAACCTTTCATTTTCTACATTTTCAAAATCCTTTATCACTCACTACCTTATAATTCAATAATTGTTTATGCTCTTATGGTTTTATATATTATTTTTCCACTTCTATTTGAACTCTTCCCATGCCTACTAAAAAAGAAATTAATTTGATATACAACTTTTATTCTAAAAACCAAAAAGAACTAATTCTAAAGTTATATTTTATATAAAAACCTTGTCAATTACTCAAAAATATGATTTTTTATTTTTATCAATCTTAAAATTGTAGAATATAGCCTACATTAAGTTATATCTATAATATATTTTTTTAATTTTCTAGAGCAGCAATTCAATTGTCACCCAGTTTAAAAAAATCTAAACTTCAAAAAAGAAGTAAAAACTAAATAAATAAAATACATTACTATCATCGTCCATCAATATATTACTTTTTTATTCAATCTTAAAATTAGAGAACATTTTCCAGATTTGTTGATAGAAACTATATTTTTATACATTTTATAAAGGGTGCATGTTACCCCCTTTATTAAAAAAAAAAAAAAAAAAAATACTAATATTTATATAACACTTGTAAATCTCGATATTTTTCGTTGAACGCCTTTTAATCAAACTGTTTAAATGATTTCTTATTGTTACAAAAAAACAAAGGTTATTACTAAAGAATATTTTGTAATGTCTAGACATAAACATTTTATGTATTATATTTCACTTTTTAAAACTTTTCTAACTAAATGGAAAATTTTAACTTTGAAGAAAATTTTAAAGTATAAAAATTAATAATAGGATATAAAGAAGAAATAGCAATCAATGAAAAATGCATGAAAAATAATTTCAAAAAAATTAATCAACCTATATCTGCTGTTAAAAAACAGACTGGAAACATTACGGCAAGCGGCAAATGTTTTAATATGTTAATGTTAGTGTAATCAACTTACTCTGACCTTCTGAAATGTTCATAATTCATGATGCGTGGGATATTCCTTCTGTTGATATCATAAACAAATTTAAAAGAGATAGATTTTTGTAAAACTTTGAAATGGTTATATTTCTTGATTTGCGAGTAAAAAATGTAAGATTGTATTTATTTATATCTGATCGACAGCTAATGTTCGGAAAAATCCTGTTTCCTTTACAAACCTAACTATCATAAAACTCTACTGAACAATAGGCAAATTCGAATGAGACCTGCTAGAATGAGTTAGTTTGACTGCCATGATTATATACTATAGAATATTCAATGCTGTCAACATATGTATTCACATATACCTTCAGCTGATGTGTGTTTCACAGCTGATTGGATACAGTTGAAAATACTCGATTTATGTCGTATTCAAAGTGACATAAACACGAGATATGTCAGAGTCAGTCAACACAAGCTGGATAATACCACTTGGAACTATGTACACATCATACTACATTCATGTGACAGTTCCACATGACGCGTTCTTTAGCCAATGTTTCTGAATCGTATATTTTGCCAGACTGTGTTTGTTTCAATAAACAGAATTTGACTGGTCCCAATGATTCCAATACTATAACATTAAAATAATGTGGTTAAAATTTAGTGTGGTTAAGACATTAGATTTTAATCTTGAATTTTAAAATATTATTGTGTTTTTAAACAATTATTAGGAAAAGTAAAGGACAAATTAAATTTATCGAATTTTCACTAAACTAACGGTGTTAATGTTAAACTAAAAGTGAAACTATAATAACTTTATTCTAGAGGGGCCTGTACGTTAATTAATCTGCTTATTTATACTATCTCATCTTAAACAATTTGTATATAGTTGCTTTTTATATAGAAAATTTATTAAATGTTCACTGAAATGGCATTTTGATAACTCCTTTTTGTAAGTTGAATTGAAAGTTACAGAGGTTACACTGCTAAACTAGATTGAATTGGTAAATTGTGATAAATGAAACAAACAACTACCATAGCAACTAATACGTTATATTTGCTATTTATTTTGTGAGTTTTATACATCTCAATAATTATTTAAGACAGAACCTCCCTCTCTGGAATTTTCCACCTTCATTTACTATAAAATCCTATTATACATGTGTGTCGTATGTCGGTTTGTCCAATAAGGAAATGGCTTGATCGACCATGTAGCTACACACTCACGGTGTTGTAGTAAGTAAGCTGTAGTAAGCTTTTATTAACCCCGCACCTTGGTTTGATTAATTCAATAAACAAACACCACAGTCTAGATTGTGACATTAAAATGCTTCACAGAATGCTGTTAGAAATTTTTATTTTGAGTATAACGTTTTTGTTACATATCATATTGAGGTTTTTATATACAGTTTATTTCCATACCGAAAAAGACATTAAAAGAAATCTACTAATGAAAAGAACGAATAAAATATGTACGAACTCTCCTAGAACACTACAAATGCTTGATTGATACCCCTATATAATTGTTTGAGTTCCACTTTATTATTATCTGTTAATATCTTTGGGTTACTAAATAAAAAAGGACTTAAGTCTTCGTTACCTTTCATAAACACGTTTAAAAAAAGCTGTCAGGATTTGTAAGACAGCTAATTGACCTAAAGACTATAGTAGTTTAAACTGTTCACAAGTTATAAAACAATTCATTATTGTACTGTTAACAAACAGGATATCAACAGCATGCCTAGTTCTAATGTGGTAAGGAACCTGAAAATCAAGATAGTGTTTCACCAATTGTAGTGATTATAACATAAGGTAATCTCTACAACAGAATGTGTCAGCAGTAGTTCTAACTCTTTATATTCATGTCATACATAACCCGTGCAGTATCCAGTATAATTTAGTCAGTTGCAATTGACAACCACTTGTAACGCTCCCCTGAACGATATTCCACAAATAGTCAAACTAAGTGTGACTCTAACACTTGATACTTGTGTTCTGAAGGACCTACACAACCAGCATAAACCATCAAGTTGAAAACGTTGACCTTTTGCTGAACCAATTCTCGTTAGTGATCTTCTACAACAGGAGAATTAAGCAATGCATTTTATAGATCCCAGTGTAAATTAACAAGTAGCAAGTTTTACCTACTTGTGACGTTATCCGTAATGATATTCTAAAACAGGTGTTTATAAGAAGTAAAGCTTACAATTAAAATATACTAGCTGTTTCCCGCGGCTTCGCACAGCGTCTCTTAAGCTTTGCCCGTATATTTCTTTGCCTTCAAATAGTGTTTGGATATTTTAATATACGTAACTACTGTGTTGTAATTGCAGTTTATAATGTGCAGGCGCTTTGATAACTTTTATATCTTGCAGTACAGCCTGGTGGTTAGTTACATCAATGGGCATTGCGTATAAACCTTCTACATAGAAAAATACAAATTTTCATAGTGATCGGTCCAATAGTTTCTGAGTCTATAAAGGACAAACACACAAACATTCATTTTTATATATTATGATTGCAGAAACAGTTTAAACAAAATTTGTCGTTTCTCTTAAGCTTACTCTATGCTTTTAAAACTATAAGTGTAAAGAAATTTATATATAAATATATTTTTTGTCGCATTATATATGTTTACAAAGAACAGCTGATTAAAAATTTGAAAAGACCCTTTCACTTAATAACATATGTTTGCTGCAATGCATTTCTTACGGGTATTTCTGTAACCAGTGGGGCGGAATCCTGAATCGGGAAAGGGATAAAAAGTATCCTATAACCTTCTACAGATCAAGACGAACAAATTAAAAAAAAAATTAGACGAATCCGTCCAGCCGTTTGTGAGTGATGCTGTTACACACGAACAGTTTCATTTTTATATATATAGATGTGCCCTTGCAACATGTACAGTAACCAAAGAAATCCATTACGCTGTATAATAAATATTAAATCGGGCCAATAATTCTTACCCCTGATACTTGTGTTATACTCAAAATTTACATTGATCTGTACACATCTGCAATTTGTAAATGTTACACACTTGCTGTCCCGTTATAACAGAGTGATCTTTAACAAAATTCTTCCTTAAGTACAAATGATCTTGTTCGTTTCAAATGTTGACCACCTTGTTTCAATAATTAATTTTTACAACACATGTTACCAGGAGTACCTCGTACATTTATTTTTTGTATTATACGCAACCTCTACTGTATCCGATGTAAACCAACAAGTGTAAAATGTTCACCACATGTTTAAACGTTACTATAATTAGTTTTTGCAATAGATGTTATAAGCAGTAACTTGTATATTTATTTTCGTATTGTACGCAACCTGTATAGTATCCGGTATAAATCAACAAGTTGCAAATGTTCCCCACTTGTTGTAACGTTTTGCCTTAATGATTCACAACAGGTGGCACAAGCAGTAACCCTCACACTTACCCAAATGTTACAGGCAGTAACTCTTGCATTTTATATCTGCGTGGTGCACAACACGTGACATTATAAATTGAAAATGTTGGTTATTTATTTTATTTCTAACCAAAACTTGTTAAACTGCCAATAATTCTTAAACGTGACTTTGTGTTGTACTTGAGTAAATTTTAACCGCGTGATTTACCATTATTTTCAATGACCTTTTACAACAGATTCTACCAGCATTACCTTATGTTATTACTTGTAGAATAAGGTTCTTTACAAACTTTTTCTTTGCAAAAATTAAACCACCTAAAGTACTGGTATTCTTTGTGTGATTTTGCAGAATGTTTATTACAGCAAATGCTACTAACACATACAAATCTTTCTCCTTAATGCGGACAAATCAATAAGATGATTTGTTTGTGTAAAATAACCAATTATTCTATGATTATACATTTAGTTTTATTTGCACGATTCAATAATCTTTTTAACCACATAGCGTGCCATTACAATTTATATTTCTTTTTCTTCAAAATATCTATAAAACACGGAACATGATTTTTTGATTGTAAGTAAGGAGTGTGATTGGTTTCATCACGAAGGGAGGTGGTCGGGAATCATGTGATATTCATGGCGGGAAACGTACCGGATCAGGAAGTCTGTGTAACTCGGTAGCTGTCGGAAGGTTGTCGTATGACGTAATCTATTCGTAAACAGTCACATCAGGTATATCGTAATTTTAGCTTTTGAAACTCTTGCTACATGTTCTCGACAATGCTACATTTTAATAATTAATTTTCAATCTATTAATACACTCTGTATGTGTCCCTTGCTGAGTATCATTCTACACTGTATTTGGAGTATTATCCTAAAATATTATAATATGTAATATAAATCGATAAGAAATATCTGTCCCGTCGCATATATTAATCTTATATATTCACTAAGTTGGACTTTCCAAAGCTTTAATTTCAAGCATACTTAATTTATATACTTAATTTATAAAAGTCTTCCATCTTTTGAATTGTCTCTTATCATTAGTTAAAAAAACCTAGTGTTTGCCTATTCAAACACACTTTTTCTCAAAATTCATTGAGACACAATCTACAGTAAAAGCCTAAATGGCTTGTTATGCGATTGCCCATGCATCCATGTTACCGGCTTCATAGTAGAGTAAAGAAGAGCCGTAAAGATTCTAAATTGAGATATATTAACACTTCATAACACTGAAAATATATTAAATCTTTTTTTTTGAGGAAATTTTGTAAAACACACCTATAGTACCATATTATTTTTACTTTGAATCCTATATTTTATTATTTCCTTTCATTTTATCGATAAAGCAAAAATGTAGACCCTCCAAAGATTACATCCTCCTGCAGCATACCCAACCGCCACGGAACATGATACCGGCCCGTTTCAAATCGGGCCTGTGATACTGTTGAATACCTACTGGATAAGATAAGCTGCTATGTTAACAAGCTTAACCAGTTTAAGGTAAATTCATTATTTTTAATTAAAATAAAGGAACTTTTTAATAGTAAATCTTTAAAATCCCGTCAGCCTTAGCAACTATATCTTGTACATACCGGAAAAGTTTTAACTTCTTCTTTTGCTGTTTTCAATTTGAGCCTGGTAAAAACATTACCTAAATGTTCTCTACTGCAACACTTAGAACGATACAAATTTTCTTCTTCTTTTGTCTACAAATTATCTCTTTTATATTAATGGTCTAAAGGTTTCTTTGTGCAGGAAAATACTCACTGGTTCTTTAACGGATTTTAATTTTTGATGTATCATTTAAAATCATTTTAAGGAGTACATTTTCTATTTACAAAAAATTTAACAATAGAGATACTGAATGAATATATTTTCTTATGCGTAGATTTACTAATTTAAACAAAAAGGGATTACGGCAAATTGTGACTGTAGAAAATATTAGGTATACAGCACTTTATCATAATTATGCTACAAATATTATTGATAAAATACTATGTATCTTAGAAAAAATTTGACGACATGAACAAAAAAATTATATAATATTAAACATTAAGATACTATTTAAACATTGTCATAAAAGCAAATTAAAAGGGCTCCTCATTGATATGATAAAATGTGTTATTATATTTGTTTTTGTATGTATTATACGTATTGATTACATTAGTTATGCATATACATATATATATATATATATATATATATATATATGTGTGTGTGTGTGTGTGTGTGTGTGTGTGTGTGTGTGTGTGTGTGTGTGTGTGTGTAAGTTTGTGTTTAGAATATTATTATTGGGAGAAACTTTTTTGATTTTGTTTTGGAAATTTATGTGGCACCTAAGTCAAAATAACTTTTCTCAAAAAGTGCTTGGTTACGAATAACAAATACATTTGTTTGTCTCATAGAGCAATATAAAATAACACCAACAAAAATCAACTGCACCACAATCACCCTCCCATACCACTTATTCTAATAGTCCCTAATTTTAGTAGTTAATACTGGAATTCTTATTGCGCAACACTATAACCTGGAATATCCCAGCTCTTTTATGAGATATTTTATTAAAAACTATGTTCATGACAACAACTAAATTACAGAATTCGAGATTAAGATGTGGAAGTATTCACCTGATATGACCTAGTGATTTCCGCTTTGGCCAAACCTCCACATTGTTATCTGCACGTTTATGAGAGTTTTATAACAGTGGTTTCTGCCCCAGATCTATTTGTTTCCAAAATATAAACCAAAGTTTTCTCCAAATGAATCATTACGCGTGCATTTCTACAATACAATCCGTAACATGGAGCAAATCTCTGTTGGTACTTTATAGTTGTAAATTTGAAATATGCTTCAGTTAAACTCGCTGTTTAAACCATTTTTTAATGTATTGCGATTAAATTGGTCCTTAAATCGAAACTATGAAAACATGAATGGAACTAGTGGTTTATAGACTAAATATTGTTGAACATTTTATAACATTATATCTTTATTTGCATTTGATTTTTAAGAGCTTAAACGGCCAAGGATTATAAGGGATATTTTTTGTTTTATTTTTGATGTCACGATCTCTTTTTTGCCTGGAAAAACTTTATAAAAACTCATAATCTTGGTTTACATTTGGCAAAGTCCAACGAACAGTTTCCCGTCCCAGCCACGAATGTATGAAAGCCAAGAATACACGTCTCCTTTGAGGAAGGTTAGTCATTTGTCTCTTTAACGGAATTATCCAGCTGTTAGTACTCAATTAAGTGAATCTGACTAACAATTTCACAAGCCTTTTATGGTAAGATACGTTAATATTCTCAAAATTTGAATGTTATTTGGGAAGTATTTAACAAAAACAAGAGAGTTTACGAGCCGTAAAGTGGTGCTGTTTATCGCTGTTATAACAGTTGAGTATTTGCTCTCTCATGAGAGTTTACTGCCTGGACGTGGAGATAAGCAATATTGTTATAGCCTCTTACCACTAAGTTGTTTGTAATATTTGCATCTATCTTGTTTTGTAAAATACATTCCATCCCGGATTTACGCTTTTGCTTGTTTAACAAGATTACTTCATGTGATATCTTGTCTGAAATCACAATTTATTTGATTGTTATAATTTCAAAATTATTACAAGAATATTAATTCATTGTACAATATGAAAACTGTAGGTTTCTTTGCTATTTAATTTTTTTACCGTTGATACTATTTAAAGGGAAACTATATCTTCCTTTCTTAAAAGTGGTACAGTTGGTGTTTTATATTATTTTTACTATTTTATTTATATCTAAGTTAGATCTTTTATCTGATTGTTTAACTAAAGCTTCTATACGACATGCTATGAATGCCATTGCCACCTGAAGTCGGATTAATACGTGAGTAAACTAATGTACTATAACCAGGCAACTTACAATTGTGTATATTTCGATGAAAAATATTTCATAGTTTTTATTAAACAAATGATTTTCTCATAAAGTTTTTTCGTGAATTTTACATTTAACAACCGTTATATGACCAACCGTTTATGGACTTACTGAGGGATGAGTTTATCCAAAGTACATTATAATAATAATATTTTGTTTCGTTTCCAGTTGTTGCTAGTTTAAAAACCTACTAATCTAAGTATTATACATTACTACTATACGTAAATTGGCAGCAGTTTGACTGTTTATTGGCCCCTACTTTAAAAGACCAGTCATCGGAATTCGCTGGCGATGCGCTAAAGTACCTAAACAGTAGTCCTCGGAAAGAACGTCAGGTTGTGCTGTGAACAGTGCTTCAGTGAGACTTCTGTATTTGATCTTGTCCGTGGTTGCTACGTTCGTACAAATAAATAAGTATTTTCTATTAAAAACCTTGAGACGTTTCATAGTTTACACTGCCATATGCCGTATATGCTACAAATTGTGTATCTTTACCACAGTGTCCACAGGAACGTATTTGTGTAGGTGCTGCCACTTCTCAGTTTTAGACATCAATATCAACAAAAGTCTTTAATTGCAGACCGTCTTATCAGAGATGTTGACTATCAAAAAAGAGGCTTGATCTCATCAACATCGAATAATCGTGATGTATAGTTAGTGAACATCTAGTTGTCAAGTTAATACATAATATTATATAAATCCCCTATTTTTGTTAGTACCATAAATAAAGTGTGTTCATTTGGTGTTTAACCTATCTTTAAATTGTCTATAGTTATCTAATTAAGAATACTACAGGTAAGATTAATTTAATTAAAATTATCAGTTCTACTGCTTGGAATAAAATGTGCCTCAACATATATCAATCTTTTCAAAGCGATATTAAATAATCATCTCAAGGCGATTAGTAACATTGATGAATCGGAAGTAATCGGAAGTAACACAATAACTTTCCAGTTGACTCAGTTTCAGCTAGAAAGCTCCAGTCGAAGTTATCGGGTTGCTCAGTCAGCCTGTAATTGAAAACTCTGGACGACTTTAATTCCCCATCTCATCCGTCTTTGGATTGCTTCATGTTTCTCCAACGAACAATCTAGTTGGGCTTTTATGTGGTTTACTAGTTAGATACTTTTAGGTATGTTAAAACACTGGAAACATTACAAAAAATAAAGAAAAACATTCTAAAATGTAAGAGTAATTCATTTCAATAAATAATGAAATTATTTTTAAACAAGTCTTCCGTTAATTTATAAGAACTTCCAATAACGATGGTATGGTACAAACTAATGTTTGCATAGTTTTAAAATTATTAAATAAAGTAGCCTACATGTCCTATGTCCATTTTACAGATGTCTTACGTGCATACACTAACAATGTATTTTAGTGCATGTAAATTAAATCTACAGGATTAGGAATAATGATTTATAATAGTTACTTTCACCAAATAAAATGATTTTTTTAAGTTATAAATAAAAAATATTATGTTATATTTCATTACTAATCTCAACCAAATAATGAACTGTCAACTTGAATGAACTTTCACCAAATAAAATGATTTTTTTAAGTTATAAATAAAAATATTATGTTATATTTCATTACTAATCTCAACCAATAAGGAACTGTCAATAATGAACTGTTATGAAACAACTGTATAGCTTATTTATATATATTTACAATTAAAATGGCATTGTTTTTTGCTCACATTAAAATAAATAAACAATTAATATTGCATGTAAATTAAATCTACAGGATTAAGAATAATGATTTATAATAGTTACTTTCCCCAAATAAAATGATTTTTTAAAGTTATAAATAAAAATATTATGTTATATTTCATTACTAATCTCAACCAATAATGAACTGTCAATAATGAACTGTTATGAAACAACTGTATAGCTTATTTATATATATTTACAATTAAAATGGCATTGTTTTTTTGCTCACATTAAAATAAATAAACAATTAATATTACAGTAAACATTAATATAACAATTACTCATGATTTATGTAGCTCGTAAACCTGATCCGTTATGACTTTATAGAAATGTCCAGGATAAACGTCTTAAATCAGACAATTATAAAAATCTGATTAGAGGTATATCATATAAAATATATTTATTACAAAAATGAAATTTTTAAAATGTATGCTTCAAGCAACAGTATTTTATTCAATAAAATTGCACACCAAAGTTTTTAGTAGTGTGGTACTTTATCCACTCGTTTTATGTGAACAAAACAGTAAAATCAATATAAAATGTTTTAATCAACTGTAATACCGTCCACTAAAATCCATGTTCTAATGAAATACACTAAAATAATTAACTATGTAACAGTCGATTTAAAAAGGAGGTTCCTACGATACTTTTATTCACATTCAAAATTCAAATATAAATAATGCCTAAAATGCCACAAACAGATTTAACATGTCATAGAATAAAAGATAGCAGGAATGCTCCGGAGCAATACAAAAGAATGAAAATCTGTATATAATTTATCATAAATAAATCTTGAAAATCAAACAATATTTTTTCCAAATGATTGGAAAATCTAAATAAATGTTGTAAAGGAAATATATACAAATAAACATAAAATCCCTTCTTGTTTTATTTCTTAAATAAAAAGATAAAAAGTCCCTGTACAAAACCTCGATGTAAAATCGTTCATATTCACAAGAATTTGATATGAAACTTTTATTAAAATCATTGTCCTTTTGAAGCAATAATTAAAAAGTGTCTTCCTTACCGGCAGAAAATCTCAATTAACGTGACTGTTCGCATTTTGACCGTATATCTTTAGACCTGAGAATAAACGTTTCTTGGTCCGGGCTACAATGTAAACGTTACTACTGTAGCGATAAATAACTTTGGCAGAAAAATAAATGACAATGGGGAGAATTAAAAGTTTTTTTAACCGAGTAAGGCTTTTTAGACCTATGTATGTATACAGGGTGATTCATGAAGTTCTCCCCCCACTTCTACAGCACATTTTACTAGTAAAAATAATGAAAAAATGTTATATAAACATAGGTCCGAAAACGCTTCGTTAGCGAGTTACAGCTAGCGAAAGATTTCACCTGAATTCCTGGTTAAAGAGTAAAATAAAGCCATACTGAACTTTTGGAAAGGTTAATTAAGTAAGAAATATCGTAGATTCTTATGTATTTTTATCTGATAAAGCTAATAAAATAGGTTTCAGAAACTGTACCTGTAGTAGTTTTTTTGAGGGATTCAGGGTTAAATGCAAAAAATTGGAGCACGAAACAATGTTTTTTTAAGTTTGATGTACAATAACTTTGTTAAATTGGCAATAAATACATAAAATCAACAAACATTAATTGTAGAGAATTTAATTCTGAGAAAATTGATATAATCAAAGTCTAAAATAAAACAGAAATAAGTACCAAAAAATCGATTTTATTCAGTATAATACATTACTAGCTGTAAAGAAATACCGTACGGTATTTAGTTAAAATAAAACAAAAACAAAATGGTTTGTTCCTTAATGATGAGATAAATTGAGAAAACAAGATTAACTGTTAAATAAATTTGTTTGTAAATAAAAATATCATGTTTTATTACGTTTGTATTTTTTTTTTAAATAAAAATTTACATCAAATGTTCGAAAATAAATGAAGCAAACATTTTCCCATTATTGTTTACTAATCATCGAAATGCAGTTTTTTGTTTTATTAATTTATAAGTTGGTAACGCACGAATAACAGCTGATCAACAATGGTATTCCGTTACAGTTACGTTAGAACTGTGTATTAGTGGTGTTTTGCAAGCTACAGCAGGAGATCGGGTTCTGTGAATCGTGTTATTAAATGCAATTTTTCTGTGAGTTATAATTCGATTGTTTATTCAGCGAAAAAATGCCTTACTTATTTACATCAGAGGAATACGCTGATATGGTTTTTATTTTGGGTTACTGTAATGGTAATCTGCTGTAGAAGAATATGAACTACGTTACCCTAGTAGGAGGAATTCCAGATACCAAAACAATTTCAGGAACTTTTCGTACTCTTCGGGAAACAGGATCACTACCAAGTACTAGAACCAATTATGAACGAGCTGTCCAACTTGATGATGATATTGTTATTAATGCTGTTCATCGCAGTCCAGGTGTAAGTACACGACGTATTTCTAGGCGGATAGGAGTTTCGCAGTCAACGGTGTGGAGGTCACTTAATCGAAACAAATTTTATCCGTTTCATAAACAAAAGGTTCAACATCTACAGCTAGGGGATGGTCCGCTTCGCTTGGAGTTTTGCAACTTTTTGAATATTGATAATCAACTCTACAAGCGTATTTTGTTTACGGATGAGGCACAATTCACTCGGGATGGTGTCAATAACTTGCACAATGAACACTCATGGGCAGAATAAAATCCACATGAGGTAGTGGAACAGAACTTTCAACACCGATTTAGCGTCAATGTCTGGTGTGGCCTTTTGCACAATCCGCTGATTGGACCTTTCATATTACCTGGACCCCTAAATGCTGAGTTCTATTTGCATTTCCTTCAAGAAGAGTTGCCGCAGCTGTTAGAGAATTTTCCTTTACATCTCAGACAAAATTTGTACTTCCAGCATGACGGAGCACCCTCCCCACTTTTCACGTGCCGTTTCTGCTTACTTAAATCATCAATTTCCTGGACACTGGATTGGTCGTGGAGGGCCTCACCCTTGGCCACCAAGATCACCAGATCTATCTCCATTGGATTATTGCATCTGGGGATGGATGAAAGACATTGTATACAAGACAAAAGTGAATTCTCGTGATGAATTAATTGCTCGTATTATGGATTCGGCTGTGCAGATACAGGGAAGTCCTGAAAAATTAAGAAACGCAACAAAAGCAATACACAAACATGCTGCAAAATTTATTGATAATGATGGTCTCATTTTCGAACATCTATTATAAAAAGGTGCGTACGGTTGGCCCAACCTGATTAATTTTGCTTAAAACTAGTAATGTATTATACTGAATAAACATCGATTTTTTTTGGTACTTATTTCTGTTTTATTTTAGACTTTGATTATATAAATTTTCTCAGAATTAAATTCTCTACAATTAATGTGTGTTGATTTTATGTATTTATTACCAATTTAACAAAGTTATTGTACATCAAACCTAAAAAAACATTGTTTCGTGCCCCAATTTTTTGCATTTAACCCTGAATCCCTCAAAAACTACTACAGGTACAGTTCTGAAACCTATTTTATTAGCTTTATCAGATAAAAATACATAATAATCCACGATATTTCTTACTTAATTAACCTTTCCAAAAGTTCAGTATGGCTTTATTTTACTCTTTAACCAGGAATTCAGGCGAAATCTTTCGCTAGCTGTAACTCGCTAACGAAGCGTTTTTGGACCTATGTTTATATAAACATTTTTTCATTATTTTTACTAGTAAAATGTGCTGTAGAAGTGGGGGGGAGAACTTCATGAATCACCCTGTATATTCGGACTATGAAAAAAAGAAAAACTAATATGGCATTGTGAGTAATGTAATGAATCCAAACCAGAAATGGTTCTTGACACCTTTAAACATAAAATAGGAGCCAGTAGAAACTTTGGTTTCTATTTGAACCTCTTAATAATAGATACTGGACTAATAGTATTCCTCCAATTTTGGCCTCAAATAAATATTTTTAGTGTCACTCATGCTAGAGTTATTGATTCAAATGTAATAGAACGTTGTGGAGAAATGTGTGGTTTTATTGGTACTTATAATAAAAAATTCTCTCTCTACCAATAGCTTTTTATGAAATAAACTTTTCAAATAGACTTACGCGAATATATAGTTTCTTTATCGGCACAGTAAGGTAATGGTTACTACTCTACCGGAAATGCCTTAGATCAGAAGTAGATTACAAGTTGATGATACAGATCGATTAGAGAAGATCCAGAGACGCTTTTTGCGGATAATAGGAGTTAGGCTTGGGCTATGATTATATGGCAGCACCTGTTGACACAATAGCAGAGTCTCTTGGGCTGTTGTCCCTTTCTGTGCGAAGACAACTTGCTGATGCTGTCTTCCTGCGTAAACTTCTCACCGGGCAGGTTGACTGTGATGATCTTCTTTCAAGGATTAGTTTCCGCATCCCTGGATCAACCAGATCTCGAGACTTGTTTTTTCGTCACCAGTATTCCACATCCTACGCCTACCATAGTTGTCTGCCTAGACTCCAAAGAAGAGGAAATGCACTGTCTTCGGGGCTGGGAATATGATTTCTTCTTTGATTCTGAATCAGCATTAAGAAGACTTTTTAAGTTATAAACTACTTACTAATATTTATTCTTACTTGTTATCGTGTACCAATTAGTCTTGATCATATGTTTACCATATCATGCACTTATTAACATTATTTATTGCGTCCAGTTCACATCTAAGTTTGTGATTTGTAGATTAACTGGTCATTGTTGTTGCTTATATAGTTATTATTAAATATTGTCATATGTTATGTTATTGTTTAAAATTATTTATATTTGTTGTTAACTTATTTATTTTTATCACTGTTAAATTTATCACACACATCAAATTATTGAATTTTTATCTATTTATTATTGTTAAAATATCATTATTATTGTTATTATTATTATTATTGTTATTGTTTCTAACTTATTTATTTATACATTGTTAAATTTGATGCTTTTTTTTCTGTTAGTGTAACAACATAAGTAGATTGGTTGAGCAGTGTATATTGCTAGTTGCTTTTTGTTATTATTTAATTTACTCGTTATTGTTATGGATTTTAGTTGTTTTTGATATTCTTATCAATGTATCTGTCACTTATTTAGACTATCTTGGTAAGTTCTCATTGATATAATATAATTATTAAGTAAGTAGTCAAGTATTCTTGAGTCTATAATTTGTTATTGAATGGAAATGGTGTAACCGTTGATACAATAAATAAATAAATTACAAAGGTCGAAATTAGACAATTCTAGACTTTTATCAATGATATGTACTGTCTTGATCACGGTAAACGCTATTTTGGCAGAAAACTGACTTTTTGACTAAAGCAGTCTTCTTCCCAAGCCAAGTTTGTATTTATATTACAATGGTGCATTCAAGGCCAACTTTACTATGGTGAGTGACATATAATTAGTTTGAACCAGAAATGCTTTTTCTATTGCTAAACCTTAATAAAGCCAATAGAATTGATGAACCTTTTAAACATGAACACTGATATAAAACGTGCCTGAAACATATATACTTTTAATAACAAGTTATCATAAGCCTTATAAAAGATTTCACTAAGATTGTTACAGATTTAGTATTCCTCTCCTATTTATCCAATTATTTCTAATTATAATTTTTAATTTCATATTTTTTATAATTATATTATATATTAATAATATTTGAACAATACTATCAGTAACGTTGTATTTAACTTCCCATACGCCTTCATTTTGTAACAAGAAAGTAATTTTCGTATCAATAGCCGTTAAGCCAGCGGGCGACAGGATGGAGGTGATAATTCACACAAGAGTGTCAACAACTGTGATAAATCCCTTCCCTTGTGCAAAGAAAGCTTCGCTTAATATTCTTGTGCTAACTGACACCCTCATTGTTTTATTTCTTTTTCGAAACTATGAATCATTAAAGGAAGATCTACACATTTGGCATTATATTTTGAATATACAAGTTTGATGATTTCTCAAATCCTCTCTGTGCATCAAAAATAAACTTTCAATACTGTAGCCAACGTACAGCAACCGCATTGACTCTATAGAGAGCCGCCAGCTCTTCTACGAAGATAAGCAGAGTAAAATAATTCAGAGTACTCTATGTGGCATTGTTTTGGCAGTTGGTCGCTCAGTCACAGAATAATTTTGAAATTTGATCTGTTCGGTTTATCAATTATTGGAATTTACGCACGTTGTATCACGTCAGAGACAAACCGTGATACTACACTCTTTTTGGGAATAATATACTGTATGATATATTGAGATATGATTTATCCCTTAGAATCCTCCGCAGTATTTAATCCATACTTGATGAGAAATCATGTCTGAGTAAGAAAACGCCAACTTAAAAAGCAGTTTGGAAGAACTTCTAAATTCTTTCTAGTTATGAGAATAATTTATTCGGTCAACAAAGACACAAAGCTATATATGGTAAAGTTTCTTAACGATTATACAGGTTTGTAATTACATTCGTTTGAAAATAATTTTGAAGGAATAATAATGATATTAAAAACATGAGAGCAAAACTATTATAAATTATTTTAATAAAGAAACATTTAAAAAAGTATGACGGTACATATAGTAAGTACACATAAAAAGTATATATAACACTATCTAGTTGCTACAGGATGTTACAACAGATTGTTCTCAATGTTAGCAGTAGCTCCTCCACCTTGTATACAAATGTCCAATAACACTTTCAGAGTTGGGGCCCGAGTTGTTTACATTATTCATGTAACATGACATCAAGTGTACTATGTTGTAATCGAGTCGTGTTACAGGCACACAAATCTGTAATGTATTATTTCAAATGTTAGTATTAGAGCTGTTTACATTATTTATGTATCATTACAGCTTGTAAGTTGCCGTATACTTATTGTAATCGAGACCTATTACAGGCACATAAATCTGTACTGTATTATTTGCAATGCTAGGGCCAGAGCTGTTTACATTATTCATGTATCTTGACAGCAAGTAAGCTGCTGTGTGAAATATTGTAATTGAGACGTACTGTAATATTTGCAATGTTGGAAAAAGAGCTGTTTACATTATATATGTCACATTACAGCCTGTAAGACGCCGCGTGCTGTATTTGAATCAAAATGTGTTACATGTCCAAAAATCTGCCCTGTAACATCTGCAATGTTGGGACCCGAGTTATTTACATTACTGTACCGTTATTAAGCATAAAATTTATAATCATTATCCATTGATAATCGAAATGTGTTGCAAACAGACAAATACGTCCTGTACTGTGGACGTTCTTAACATCCGAGATGTTGCTAGATTTTATACATTATTAATATCTCTTCTTAAATAATCTTAAATCTCGAGGATGATAATAATCACTTAGAAATATAATACTGTACACATTGTTTGACTGTTATTTAATTAATTTATGACTAATTTTACTGTTGGAAAATATTGTTTTTTTTTTTAAATTGATGTTATGTTTATACATCACCATATCATTCCTAATTTTAGTCAACCTAATCACAAATCTAATAATTATATAAACCAAACATTATTTTCCTCCCCAACATTTTACCATTTTGAAACAAAAGTTATTTATCCTATTCAATACTTCTCATCGAGATTCTCTTTAACCAATAAGGTGATGCGTGGTGATAAGATAGGAATACTTCAAGTAAGGCTAAAAACTACCAATGGTTCTGTTGTCACGTTAATTGCAACCTCATCTTAATGTATCATGCATTATTTAGTATATAAATAAGCCAAAGTATACTCTGAGAAGTTCTTATTTATAAAATATTTATATAAACGTAGTCATTCGGTAGTGTTACAGTCTGATATAAAATAATTTGTTTGAATATTGACCTCAATATTATATTTTATATTACAATAACATATGTTTATTTCTATAAGCAATAATAATAGTAAGATTGTTACTTATAATAGTTTTTAGTTAACCTCACCACACATTTGACAGACGGCCATACAATCAATAGCTGATTGCAGACTGTTTAACTCAACGGCTCCATCCACTTAATGGCCGTTTTTATTATTGCTCAATCAAACTGGTTGATAAAAATATCACTGAGAGTATGATTTGTTATAAAAATTATGCCTCTTTATATGGTCTTCACATTATTTTTAATCAACAGAAAATATTGCTCTCTGTCAATATACAGTCGGGAACCAGTATTAATACACAGTTAAGGGTAAAACTGATGTAGCCTATATATTTTTAGCAGAAATATTTAATATTAACAAGAGATTTAATTTTATCAAAATAAAAATTTAAAATTGAGACACAAGGTTTTCTATTTATAACTGAAAACCTTTTTATTATTTATTCATCGAGTTTTTAATAAAAAAAGGTACTTCAATATTATTTTTGAATTAATAGTATCAAAAGTTGTATTTTTGTAATACAATACAAACTTTATTATTCAATTAATTGCATGTTATTTTTGTAATATTAAGTCCTCAAACGATATAGTTATGCAATTATACATTAATTATATAATAATTTAATTTAATAATTATTCAGTGAATAAAATAAAAACACTTAAGAATTTGTTTACATAAGTTTAGAGAAGCACGTCTTTCGAATAAGAGCCCAACGTATTAAACGTTATTATTCACTTAGTAATATCTAACACCTATGTTAATTATATTAATCAGGCTAAAAAGTAAATTAGAATAATTTAACATATTCATATAAGTCGGTATGTTCATACATTTTAAGATTTTATTTAACTAAAAATTTATTTGAGACTTTAAAATAGCATTATTAAAAAATGCGTAGCATATTATATATTTTCAATAGTAAACTTACTGTAAGAGAAGGCACGGTGCAAAGTGCTCGCTCCCCTTTTGATTACATTATGAACTAGCAGGGACTTACCTACTGATATTCTTGAGTGAAGTAACTTATTACAACTGTTTCTTAAATAATTATTTAGTACATAGCCACAAGCCCGTGTTAAATAATATTTTTCCATGATATTCATAACATGTCTATTATATATTTAGTTTATAATTTTAAAAATAAATATATTAATCGGCCTGAATCAAGCATCATTTTTACACTTTCGCAATATTTTATATTAGATTTAGTATCTTTTCATCTATTCAAAAGTAATCCTTGAAACTTTCTTATCTAACATATTAACTTATAAAACAATATTAAGATTACCTAAGACAAACACAATACACTTCATTAACAAACTATTGAATAGTAAAAGACAAAGTATAATTTATTTTATATCTAAACACTAAAAATATGTTATGCCATATGAGCCGTAGAAGAGTTCCAATCATGTTACAGGACACATAGCCAACAGCTACAAAGGCGGTTATCGAATCAATAATGTGGTTTCATCATTTTGAATATATCCCCTTTGTTTTAATGTAAAACAAAATATTCTTGCAGCACTGACATGATTAGAGACAGTTCAAAAATATTAACTACAATATATATATACAAATGAGATCGCCACATTTAAAAGCCAGTGAGCGCGGCAAGCAAGTTCTAAAGATGAAACAAATTATTACATTTCTTTATTTTATTTACTGAGATTTTTTGCAAATATTGTGGGAATCCAATAACATTTGGTTGACTGAATAAAAATTAAAATCTTCAAAACTCACTTGGATTCATGAAAAAGTAATTTTATATAATTTACTATGGATTCACTCAAAACTATCTCATTATTAGAATGCATCTATTGTTTATTAGACGTCATATAATATGTTCATGTATGTGTTGTATATATATATATCTAACTGTCGGTAAATTTGTGTATCAGTTTTTCTGTTCGAACGTTATCTCGATAACGAACTGACGTATACAAGGTAGATCTGATATTTTCCATTAAGGCTCATTTATGTATTAGTAACACCGAGTTCGATTATAGTGTATTATGATGTTCGACTGAGCTTTAGGAAATATTGTTGCCTGGATGATCATATTGTAAAAATAAAATAGCAGAATAATAAATTTTTAATCAATCAGAGTACAATATATAGTTTTTACCATGTGACGTAATTAAAAATGTTGGTTATTCAATAATGCAAAAGAAAGAATAGTAGAGTAAGAATAAATGTTAAATAAGGTGACAAGATTCGATCTCAGCATAGTTATTTTTAATCTAAACACTGCTGTAAAAACCCAAATCAATGGGGAAGCACGGATTTAGTCTGTTTGATTTTAAATTTAGCATGAAACTTTATTTGTACATATATTTATGATAGTGAATGTGTCCCAACCAATGTGTAGTTTGTGTGAAGTCTATTTTTTATTAGGCTGACACAACTGTATATTACGCTGTAGAAATGTGTATTCCGTCTGATTGTCTGACTGCATATCTGTTCGTAGAATATCTCTATAATAAAACAGGCTGTTAAAATGGCTTTTGGAATGCCTGTTAGAGAAGCCTGTTACGCGACACTTGGTTTGGTGTAATTCTATTTTCCATATTTCACTAAATACTGATTGAATTTTATGAGTTTATTATAAATTGAGTCACTTTGCGTGTTATGTTTTCTATATTTATAATTATAAATGGTGCATATGTTCATTTAAGACTTATGAAGAACGATTTTCATATTACCGTTAAAAGATCAAAGAATTGTTTATTCGTTTTGTGGGATACCTTTTAATAGAATGGCCTGTTTAAATGATGAAATCTTAGTCATAGGTACCTCTTTTTTCCAGAAAGAACTATGTTAATGTTGTTTACGCTAAAATTTTAAATGGCAGTTCTTATGTTTGACTGTTCATCTCTAAGATAATTCATGATAAAAACTTGTATATGTTTCTTATACTTGAAGGAAGAACTAGAATTATTTTTGGGGTCAAAAGGACAAAGTTCATTCCATTAATATAATTACCCCTGTATACCTCAAACTGTTGATGTAAGATCCTGTTGGTCCAAGAAAGGTCCCTATTTGGTTTTTGAAGTCAACAAATAAAACGGGAGTTTTTCGTCTGTCTGACTGTTTTTTTGCCAAATTCTTTTTATACGTTCTGTACATTAATCCTCCATCCTCCATTGTATTTATTATTTCTTTAATTTGTATTTTTATTTTAAAACAGGTTCCTTTAAATTATATAAATTTAGTTTAGTATAAATTTGTTCAAAAAACACTTACACCGTCTTAGAACAAAATTGCTGGCCACAATACCATGTGATATTTATTACTGACCAAATTTTCGGTAAAATTAAGAGGTAGAGAGAAAAGAGTTTCCGGTAAGAAAAGAGAAAAAGTTATCATGATACTAAGATTTATATGCAGTATGGAGGAGAAAGGCACAAAAAGACCATTGAAGAACAAACTAATTGAATTCAACTAATTGATTAAGATATATAATATTTTAATGCTAGAAATACATAAAACCTTCTATAAGATTACTTGAATATAAAATAAACAATAATTTAAAACTTTTAGCTAGAATATATCATGTGAGGCTTCGAACATAGAGAAGGCTGTCCATCCCCGAACTGATTAGGCACAATTAACAGTAAATAAATCAAAATTTCAGATTTTTGTGTTTCTATAAAAATGGTTAAAAAATCTCTATGTAACTCATACATAATGTGTTATAGCATCAAAACTTATTTATTAGGGATTAAACTCATGTATTGTAGTGTAATAGATTGTTTAAGGCATATAATATTATGTATTTAGATTCCTTCAGATAAGTTTCATACAGAAGTGTAGAATTCCCTAATTTATTATTAATTTGTAGTAAATAATATAGCATTCAGTGGTACTTTACCAGCAAGGTACACTCAATCATAAATGCTTTCTTACGGGATGAGCCAATAACATAAAAATATACGTACTGTATAAAATAACATTATGGAATTAACCGTGTAACAAAAGAGTCAGTTGCACAGTACCAGTAACATTTCTAAACCAGCTTCTTATCAGTACGACGTGACTGCGGGTTGTTGTCAATTTCACATACGATATTGTATTGCAGCAGATTATAATATGTTTCCTGCATAAACCATTGTAATCTGATCTGACTGGGTAATCGTGTTAATATTACTTCGCCAGAGATAGTCATATACCCAAGTTGTGTACTATGTCGTAAACATTTCACAGGCAACTTGTTATCATTGAATTCTAACTGACGGTTTCATTTCATGTAAGATATAAGATTGTAGATGAACTCAATCTGCTTGTACGTAAACGTACGCGTGATACATTATAATAAAGACTTTCGTGGTACAGAAATTCAAACTCTTCTATAATACTTCTGCTGCTAGGGCCCAAAATGAGTAAATTATCCATGGATTATTCCATTTTATGAGATGTGGGATGCTGTATTTTTAATCAAAAATAAAGGAATAACAAACGTATTTCTTAATAGATTCAGACCCAACTTGGTCACAGACAGTATTTGTACATATCTTACAAATCCCAGTCCAGCAAGAAAAGCAGAAACGTACAGCTTACCGTTGAGATTGGTACACACCACATGTTTTTGTTTTCTAAGACCTCTAAGTGTGTTTATCTGATCATTAATTTTGACATGTAATGAAGTATTTTCACCATATGGTTACCAATGTGATCACAGGAGACGCATACACGCAATTTTCATAATATTATCTCGCAACATGGGGGTTTTTAATAAATAAATAAACTTTCTTAAAAGGGAAATCAGCCAAAGATTCTTTACTGCACTAGTTTTAATTGGAGATGAAATTTAATCGTATAAACAGGATTTAAAAATATGTAACAATATCTTTTCCCATACTCATATTTTATTACTTTGACTTTACGAAAACCAACATTCAGGCACGTGAGTGCATGATAAAATCAGATAATATTATTTGGCTGAATGTGGACTTTTAATATCTCTGTCTTGTTGTTTGACGGTATATGACTACTACTATTTAACTGTGTTAAGCTAGGAAAATATGAGCGGGAAAGATTCTTGTTTCACTATTTCAATATCCTCCGATTTTGACCACTACCAAAGTAACACGGTTAGCGGTCAGTTTTTTTCGTAGGGGAAATTCCAATTGATTTTAAGAAAAAAAACTATCAAGAAACTGGTAAATACATAGGAGAGTCAAGTGGAACAAAAGACAAATTTTAGATTGGAGTTGATATTGAAAACCTTTGCCAATAGAAATAAATCAATAATTGAATACTATTCTTCAGACCCTCTTCCTCCAGTGGTGAGCATTGGTATATCTCCACCGATTAGGAACTCCCAGTCCACTATAGTAAATTTACTGCGTACTGCGAACATAGCCGGCTACACGTTCTGTGCAAATGTTATAACTTAAAAGCCATAAGGCCATAACAGTAAACATTTTGACTTGGCTAGTCAATTTTATTATTTTACTGAAGTCTGAAGCAATTACGAGGAAAAATATTGGGTTCATATTATCTTACCGAGTTGATCAGACTTTTAACTATAGCATCCCGTAGCCTGTTTAAAGTAGCATGACTTGTGCAGCCATGTTGCAATTGAAAATTAGAACGAGCACGTGGGCAGAATATTTGGTGGCAATATAATACAGAAATAAATAGAATTTATTATTTAAATAGTGAGATTTTGTAGGTTCATCACCAGTATTCTGGAAAGTATTGAAGGGCGAGCTAGGACAGCAGAGAGTAATTCACCATTCTACTATTAAATTGTGTGTGCTCTGTACGATCACTATCACTTTATGATTATTATATATTTATATTAACTATTATATATAGGTATATATATATATATATATATATAAGTAGATAATAATATGGGGTTCCTGGCGCACTTTCGGAGCCGACCGAAAAAGCAATGTAAAATACTGTTCAATGTACCATAAAGGAAGCTGAGAAATAACACAGCAAATCTCAATGAAAAATTAAACCGAATCTACAGTCGTTCGTCTCCAAAAGCGATCGGTACATTACTATCTACTCTGAGGAATGAAAAAATTAACCAAATCTATAGCTGTTTGCTTCTACTTTCTTAAGCTGTGCTTTGTAAAATGTTGTCAAATCTGCTACGAATAAAGGAAAAATCTTCGAAATCTTAATAAAATTTAATTCAATTTAAAACATTTTTACTAAAAACATACTGTACTTTAATAAAAAACTTTTCTACTAAATAAACAACATGAAACTCACCAAAGTCTCTACAATTTCTAGCATTAAAACAGTGCAACAAAGATGAATTCAGTGAATTGCCGGTTTATTTTCAACAACAGTTGATACCGTCTTCGATACTTTCCTTAAATGATACAGAATTCAAAGAACTTGTAAAGTCTTTTGCAGAAAAAACGTCTAATGGAGTGTTTTACTATCGGCAAAAAACTAAAAAAGTAAGGGATTACATATTTAATATAATTACGAAAGATATTGAAAAGAAAGTAAAAAAATAAACAAACAGAGAGTTTTCATCGTTTTTTTTATGACATTTTTTCCCATATTATACGTTCTTTCAAGATAATCAAGACTTAATTGATGAATTTCTTAGGAATTTTTGTGAGTATCAAGATTTATCAACACAATTCATTAAAGAGCATTATAGAATTTTTCTTATAGAATATAGCCACATTTTGTGTGAAACAAAAGGTATTACTGTAGATAAATATTCCATGTGATTCCTATGAAGAAAGACACCAACTATGGTTATCAAAACAGTACTATGACGTGGGGAGGGACTGCAAGTTTTAGAGTTAAGACTTTATTCTACAAAGTTAATTGTTATAATTTCTTTATCTTTTATAGTCTTCTTTCCAGTAACAATCAAGTGTAATTTTTCATTTTTGTTTAATTCTTTAATCTTTTTTTCATCCAAAACAGTCAAAAAATCTGTTCGGCAAGTGTACTTTACAATCTTTCCAACTCGGCAATTATTGTAAACCCGAATTTATCTTTCATTTTCTCCAAATTCAAGATTCTATGTTTCTTCCTTTCTTCCAATTCATTTAACTTCTTATACTCTTTAAACTTACATTCTCCAATATCATTTAACTCTTTCAAGAACTCCATTTAAATAGAAAAAATTTAAAGACGGAAAAAATGAAATTTGCTAACAATCACTCGAGAAGTCGAGGGAATTGCCAACATCTTCATTGTTTGACGAGGTTCTTCATTTTACTTTCTCCAAATGTACTATAAAATCATCGAGGATTTCTGGCTTAAAATCGTAGACAAATTCAACATCCAGATAATGAAAAAATACAGGTAATATCTTTTCATAATAAACGTGTGTATCGATACCTACAAACCTAATGTATTCTTTGAAAAGGAAAATAATTTTGTCAACGGTTCCAAGAGATAAGTAAAAATTTTTATTCTGTTTTCTAAATTCTGTAACAAATTTTTGTTTGTTTTTCACCTCCGTATTGTAATTTTGTAAGCAGATTATTCAAATGTGTTAGTTTATTTCGAAATTTCCTAGGTTTAGGTCTTTCGTACAAAATTAAATTACAATCTCTACAAACTAAATATTTTTTATCAATAATTTCTCCTCTATTATAACACTTGTAACAGTTGGCATTATACTCTTCCATTTAAACAAAAAGATTTTTTTATAAATGGAGATTATGGAACTAACTCTGCCGAGATATAAATTTTTCAGCGCAAATGTTTGTGTTTACATTTCTACAACAGAGATAAATAGAAATAATTTCATTCTATTGTACAACTATTTAGGATATTTTGTCTATGATTACAAAGATTATTCCGGAAGAAATCGAGATTTTTTCATCAACGAAAGAGTATATTTTTGAAGTTTTAGAAGGAATGAAAGAGAATAATATGAACATCATCAATTATTGTAAAAGACAAAATGAATGATTGTGTCTTTGGTGTAGTGTTGTTAGTGTGCGTGTTTGCGCTATGGGGAATCACATTACATTCAACTTCTACGGTGTCTA
Source organism: Homalodisca vitripennis (assembly GCF_021130785.1). NCBI lineage: Eukaryota > Metazoa > Arthropoda > Insecta > Hemiptera > Cicadellidae > Homalodisca > Homalodisca vitripennis. The sequence goes on from NW_025778536.1 coordinate 33,787, forward strand.
TTGTTTAGAGACTTGGCCCTGCACTGCTACTGTCCAACCAAGTTAATGGCTAGGAGCTGTAATTCGGGTCTTAGACTCTGGAATTTTTTTGTTCTCAAGTCTCAATTTTCTTTGGTAACTACTGTGTAGAAGTTGATGGAGAGATACAATTAGGGAATTTGTGTCGGGTGTTTTGTAAGTGTAATGTTGTATTAATGAACGATGTGAATGAATGTAATGAACGAATTAAGGAAGAGAAGGAATTAAGGAATGAAGTGGAAAGGTGAGGAAGCAAATGGGCGCGCCAACCACAGTTGTCATTACTCGGCTTGTTCTATAGTCATTACACTATGGCCACTCGTGTAAAGACTTGTCCCCAACCACTGAACGACAACCATGTCTTCCTCAATAAAAAGCGCGCCTGAAGCTCTGGGATTTGAAACCCAGAACCTCAGGCTTTGAAGGCAAGCGTCTTACCAACTGAGCTACGGAGAGTCTCGAAAGTTATAAGCTATATCTCTGCTATATAAGTTGTTCAATTAGGAGTGCTAGTTTACAAGTTTATTAATAATTTTATATTTCAAAAAACCACTCAACCGATTTTAATGAAATTTGGTACACATATAGTAAATACTTAACTCTTTCGACTTAACTTATCCATAAGGGTGAAATCATCCCCTATTTCTTAATATTCATAAAAAAATAAAAAAAATTATCAGAAAAATCTGAAACTTCAAAAACAAGCGAGTTCAACTTAAAATTTCATGAAAAATAACAAAATTTTCAAAAAACTACCCCAATCATCCCTTATCTTAAAACTCTTATATCTCGAGAACTATTGGAGCTTTTTTGCTGAAATTTGGTATATAGGATCAGTAAATATTAAAGTATTTTTTAAAATCATAAACTTCCGGTCCAACCCTTAAGATGACCTTGGAATAGTTTTTTGTTAATATCATCCCCATTTTTTAAGATATTCTTTTGAAATTAAAAATGAATACTTATATCAATGTCTTTAACAATTCTGTAAAGTTTTAAAATTATCCGATGAATAATAGTGAAAATAACGTGATTTTTACTGAATTTCTCTAATATCGTTCTTAATCACATCATAGGCTAAAAGTTTCTCAGAAACCACAACCACATAACAAATCGCATTTGTAACAGCTTTTTGAAAATCCATATTGATAATTATATCGTTCTTTGAACCAGAAATATTTGTCAAACTCTTTGTTGTATCAATGACATAAATAGGTCTATTCGCTAAAAATTCTTTAGGATTGTAATAACATTTCCTTATTATTACAGTAAACTTTCTTAAAATCTTGATACATCTGATACATGATTCTGAAAAGACCTCCGGAAAATGTTTAAATTTTGTAATTCATCTGGATAATAAGAACCGTTCAATTTTTACTCTGATATTTTTTACATCCAAAACTATCAAAACTTTGAAGGATTTTCTTTCTTGATTATTCTGTCTATCTGTTTGAAAACCGATGATAAACGAACTTGGGATTGAAGATATTTCTATAAATATTTGTGATATCGAAACGAATAAGTTGTTCCGGAAATACCTTTTTGCTCAATACATTGCCAATCTAGAAAATTAAACATAATGTTTTGACTTTTTGTAAATTTCATCAATCAACCTAATTTTACTCGTGGTTTTATAATCAATCATTGGAACTCTAATAAAAAAATCTGTAATTGTAATTTTGCCATCAACTGGCATATCATTTCCAGTTTTTGTTTTTAATATCGCATCATCGTCTTCTGCTCTTATAAAACTTAGATAAAATCCTCCTTTATAGATCGGAATAGTAACATTTTCAAAAAATCCTAATCCAAAATGAGATAAATTTCCAGCTGCTTCAAAAACACCAAATTTAAAATCTGATTCAAAGCCATTAGAAGTTTGAGAAATAACATCACTTTTTGAATACGAAATAGTTCCTTTAATTGTGCTTAATTGGCCACAGTTTTCGACTTCTTCTATCAATTTATTGTGTTTTCTTACTTCAATCTTAGAAATAAAAACGGTTATAAAATTATCGATTAATCTAACATTATCAGTTCCAAGATATGCTTGACCATCTTGTTTTGTTAAAGTTCCAGAAATATAAAACTGGAAGTTAGACGAGCAAAAGTTATCTCCAAAATCAATATTAAGCTCAGTTCTTTTATTCGGTTCATTCAAATGTTGTTTACTAATTGGATAGAAATGTTTTAAACTCCGCCCTTTCAATATCACTAGCATATTTTCTGTAGTCCGCCATTTAATAAGAGAAAATTTAGAAATTTTAAACATCGTGTATCATTTTTTCATCGATCTAATGTACGTTTTTTATAAGAAAAGATATAAATTTTAGTAAAATAATTAAAAAGATTAGAGTCATTTTTAATGATCTACTTCGTCATATTCAGGATTCTCTTCCTTAAATTTTGCGATCTCGGTCACATATTTCAATAAAATCTGCACAGGATAGTAACCGCTATCTATAATATTGTTCCAATCAACTGTATCTTTATTTTCATCCAAAAACTTTATACTCAAGTGTTGATAGAGACAAAGAACAGACATATGATCTTTTAATTGATTAATGTATATTTTCTTGAATGAACTCTGATGATAAAGTTTGATATTTAGCAATGTTATACCAATTCAATTTGTTTACGTATAATCTCATCATATCTTCGGATAATTCATATTTTTGAGAAATGTCATCCCAATGTTCTTTTTTCAAATCTCTTTCGTGTTTGCATGATAAAAAGATCGAAAGCACTGTAATGTCCCGCCATCTCTATTTATTATGAAAAAAATTTCAAAATCAAGTTTTTATAAATTGGCTCTTTTTTTGCGTTACATTCAGCACATTTTTCCAGAAATTCTCTTAACTCCATTGATGTTTGCATAGTATTTTATATCATTTGTTGCAGTTTTTTCTTTACATCTCACACAATATATGAGCGCCATTTATATAAGGAAAATTAGTCATCATAGCCGCCTAATCCATTAAATCTGTTATCAATGTTTTCAAAAGATTTATTAACATCTTCTTTAAATTTATTAAAGTTTTCTTCTAGTTTATTTACTTTATCGAGATATAAAGAGTATTGATCATCTATTCTTTTAAGTAATTCATTATTATGTGTTACATTCTCAGTGAAACGTGTACCTAAATTTTCAAAAAAGTTTATTTTCTCATTGAAACGTGTATCAAAATTTTCCAGAATTTTGTTAATTACTTCACCAACTAATACATTAACATCATTTTTATATGTATTAAAGTTTTCTTCTAGTTTATTTACTTTATCAAGTAATTCACCAACTTCGTCTACTGATCTTCTATTTCTGGCTTCTAACTTGTCATAGACTTCTGTTGTAAAATCTTTAACATGCTGTTTATGATTCTCATAATTTTGTTTTAGTTCATTAAACATTTTAATAGGATCTTCTAATTGAATCATTACAACAACATCAAATGGATTAATTCCTTTACTAACACTGCTAATTCTTTTTCCTTTAAAATCTAAGGCATTTTTAACATTCGGATCATGTAAATCAACAATATCGATGTTTTCTGATAATTTTAGAGGTTTTAAAATTTGTTCTTTAACAACAACATCATGTTTGTCAATACCAGGTCGAACACCGACAATTCTTTTCTTATTAGCCAAACTAACATAATTCTTTTCAACTTTGATCGCTTCAGTAATTTTATCAGCTTTTTCGATATGAGACATTAAATTGGTAAATAATTTTTTTACACCATCATCAACTTCTTTTTCCAATGTTTTTATTTTATCAGCAACTTCATTTTAAAACTCATGAAATTTGCAAGTTTGTTATCATATTCTGCTTTAAAATCTTCAATCTCGACAGCAAACATATCTGAATCTGGAAGGTTTTGTAATAAATTTTCTAACTTGTTATCAAACTCATTTCTCAAACTATCAAAATTCAAACTATTATCTACATTTTGAATAATTTGTGTTCCAAATACGTCAAAAATATTTTGTGAATCCATATTTATTAAGTAATAATTTGTTAACAACTTCTTTAAAATCTTTACCAGTACTCAGTTCATTCAAAAACAAAAACACATAAATGACCACAAATTGGGGGATCTTTATAGTCTTGAATCTGAGAATCATTGTAGTAGACGCTTGATTTTTTCAAATATTTAATCAATTCTATAGGTGGTTTGTCCTCAATTCTTCCATACGAATCAAAATAACATGCATTCTTATCATTTTTATAATAACAAATCCAATGCGTTCCACTTCCCATAATCGAGTCTAAATTCACAATTCCACATTCAAATTTCTTAACTTTTTCAGGTAATGTATCTCTCATGAAGATTCCTCTAAAATGTTTAATATTTTTGCAGATTTCTTCCAATTCCCCGAATGTTAAAGGTTTAAATTTTTTTTTCAATGTTTGATTTCACGTAATTCAAAGTTTTTTCATCTAATCCAGATCCTGTAACATCTTCCAACTCTTTATCTAACCAATTTAAAATGTTTCGAACAATAGGAATCACATCTTTTTTAACGATTGGAGCAGCTTTACGAACATAAGGAACAACATTTTTAACAACTGGAATATTTTCTCCAAAAATCTAATAAATCTTTCAAAAGTCCACCATTTTTGAGTTCTTTCAACTGATTATAAGAAAATTCTATTCTGGTTCCTTTATTGTTTTTCTTATGTTTTTCGAGTTTATTGTATTGTCTATTTGTTTAAAAATATCATATCTTCGCCATTTTTTAGTTGATCTATTTTAAATTGAATACTAACGGGTATTTTCTTCTTAAAAGCGGATTTTATTTTTTCTTTCTGATTTTTGCTGAAATTTACATTCACCTCCATTTATATAGTTAAAAATTTCAAAGTTCTCTTCGATTCCCATTCCTAGTTTTCTCTTCAAAAACATTGCTCCAGCTGTTGGAAGCGCAACAAATCTTTCACCTAAACTAGCATCTTTTGATAAAAAATCTATCCATTGCTTTTATCTTGCAAAACTTTATCTGCTATATGTCTGGAATTTGTGTCTCTATGTTTTGCATAAAAAATATCGTGTTCCATAGCAGCTTGATCTAATTTATTTATACCAGGATCTCCTCTTTTTAGTCTTTTTTCGAGTTTTGTGCCAGGCCCCAGATACTGATAAGTTGGTACGTGTAATTCAAAAGGTAAATTGTTGATAAAATCATTCAAAAGTCCGCTACCTTCAATCATAGATGAACTTATTGCCGGCAAAACTCGTTTTAAATATTTAATTCCATCAGGTTTTTCAATCATTTCATCAAGTTTGTTCGAAATAAAATCTTTAATCGCTTTCTTTTCGTTCAAAAAATTGTTGTTTCCAGCCTTTTCTTGAGCATAAATATAATTAATAATTCCATCGAGTTTGGTCAAATCGTCGATATATCTGTATTCAATCTTATTATCACTGTATTTTCTCACACCTGATCCTTCGATTCTTTTTTCCCAAATTGGTTTAATCAAATTGAGATATTTTTTACCTTTACTTGACTTTGGTTTCTTAGTTGATGGATCATTATTTTTGTAAATTGAATCAGATTTCCATAAAATTTCAGTATACTTTTTCAAGTCTTCTTCAGAATATAAACCGTCTTTTGGAACATCAGTGCCTGTTAATAATCTCCATAAACCTTGAGTTCCTTCATATGTTTTTTTCATTAATAATGATATCATTATGCTCAAAAATTCACGGGCAAATTTCCAATCATAAAACTTTTCTTTTTTCTGTCCCAATACAAACCAAATTTATCATCCTTTGCTCTAGGAAGAAATTTTTTACCAATTTCACCAATTATTATATCCGTTGTTCCAGGACTTATTGGTTCAACTATGGTAGAGTCTTCAATGATTCGAGGTCTAAATGGTGTTGAAGATGGTAATTTTGGCAATTCAAACTCAGATTCTGGTATCGAAATATCAGCAAATTGTCGTACAACTGGAACCAAATTCATCAAATTTTGATTATCGCTTAAAACATTTTCAATTTTGCCCTCAACATTTTTTATTGCAGATGTTACAGGTTGATTAATTTTTTGAATAAATTCTTGTTCTTTTTCATCAATTCGAATCTGTTCTTTAAATTCTTTGATTAATTTCTTTTCTATTTGATCAAGTTTTTTTGCTTCTTCTGAAGTTACGTTCGCCATTTATTTAGGAAAATTTTGAAACGTAAACGTGGAACGTAAAACGTGAACGTGGAACGTGAAACACGAACGTGAAACACGAACGTGAAACGTAAACACGAACGTAAAACATGAACGTGAAACGTAAACACGAACGTGAAACATGAACGTGAAACATGAACGTGAAACATGAACGTGAACGTGGAACGTGAACGTGGAACGTGAACGTGGAACGTGAACGTGGAACGTGAACAGATTTACCGTTTTTTCTGTTATTTTCATAATGTAAATAAAAATTAAAGATAATATAAAAATAATTGTAACAAATATTTTATCAAGTAGATTTGTCAGACCACTGAGCAGCATTTATATTAGAAAATTTATTCAGATATTTACCATTTTTAGGCTTCAAAGTTAGATTAATAGTTAAAAATCCGTAGTCTTCCTTCCAAATTTTATCACATAACTCAATAAAGTGGTTAAAACTCATATCAGATCCCACATAATTGTTATAAATCTTTCTCGAATAGTGATTATCTTGCTTAAAAATACACAACATATTCAGGTTATTTCTTATAACTTGTTTATCAACCTTTGAAAAGCATTGAGAAAGATAGATACAAGAGATATTTTTGTGACGGGACATTACGAAATATTCCTTAATAACGTCTTGATTTTCTAAAATACAATCATCAAAAACGATTAACGAATTGGGTTTACATTCGCTTAACGGAACTATGTCCTCAGAAGCATTATAAAAATGTGATATTTTTTTGTTTAAGTTTTTCTCAATATTTTCAAATCTTTCTTGTAATTTTTTATAGGCGTCTTGTTCTAAAGATTTACTAAAAACATACAAATTGGAATAAGGAATCAACCTATTGTAGATAAAATTCAAATAGTAAAGTTGTTTTTCCACATCCACTTGAACCAACAATTAACAATCTGATTGGTTGATCTTTCTTATTTTCTTCAAACGTTTGAAGTTTTATCTGATCTTTTTGCTTTAAAAATTTCTCCATTTAAATAGAAGATTTTCATCTTGAAGCAACGCTTGCGAAAAATGAAGCTGTTCAAGTTGACTTCAGAAAGCTCTAAATTAGTTTTAAACTTGGAACATCCTATACACTTAGAGGAAGAATCAAAATTATTTTATCGGTTTAAGCGGTTTTTATTCTGACAATTTTGTAATAAATATTAGTGAAAGTTCTCCTTATTGTATAGGATTTAGTGAGAAGAACATAACAAAATATTATGGTTTAAACAAAGGATATTATACTTTCGATCAAATAAAAAATTCCCTTAAAAATTATCTGAAAACATTCAAACAATCAGATAAATCTTTAAACTTTGACGAAAACAAGTTTGAAATGCAAAAAAATTATCTCTCTAATAAAATTCAAATAAAATCACCAGTAAGAATAATATTTTCAGCAATTATAGTACATTTATTAGGGTTTGTTCAAGAAACTATTGAGCCAAATCAGGTATATTTAGGAAATAAAACGCCAAAATTTAGACCGTTCGATGTAATTGAAGTACATTGTAATCTCGTTGAACCTAGTTTTGAAAATCATACCGAACATCTTCACAAAGAATCGGAAATTTTGTACACTTTTTTCCCAAATGTTGCTTATGGATCAAAAATCAGTGAAAAACCAAATGAAATCGATTATATTCCAATTAGAAAAAATATTAAAAGAATTCAAAAAATCGTTCTGACTATTCAAGACTCTGAAGGAAATCTATTAAATAATGAGAGTAAAACAACAATATATTTAAGATTGCAAGTAACTAGTTAAATTTCTTTCTATCTAAATGGAGTCAGTTGTAGACCTACTCAACAATCAACTTACATTCAATAATAAAGACATTTGCACGATTGTTGACGAAAATAATGAAATTTGGTTTAAGGCTAAAGATGTTGCAGAAATTTTACAATATGAAAATACTAGACAAGCTATCATAAATAATATTGATAATGACGAGAAAATAGCCTTTAAATATATAAATTACAAGAGTCTATGCCATAGACCCTTTCAAAATCTTCATCCTGACACTATTTTCATTAATGAATCTGGATTTTATTCTTTAATACTAAGATCTAATAAATTAGAAGCAAAAACCTTTCAAAAGTGGGTTACAAAAGAAGTTTTGCCAAGTATTCGTAAATTTGGTGAGTACAAACTTGAAAACAAGATTAAATATTTAGAGGACGAAGTTAAACACATGCAAATTAAAGATGAAATAAAAACGGAAAATAATCGCAAAAACAAAGTGTAAAAATTGACTTAATGAAACCAGACCTTGTTTGTAAAGATTTTGCTAAGAAAAAACACCATGTTTTTGTATTAATTAAGAAGAATCACATGTGGGAATGGCCTTATTATGTTATCAGAGCTCAGAAACGAGAAATACCAAACCGATTAAAACATCTAAAAATAAATTATCCTGAATTAGAGATTTTGTTCATTGATGACGAACCAAATTCTATCAATCTGTATAACCAAATGAAAGAATCTTTGAATATTTTATACAACGGAAATCATTTTACTACTAATATGGCAGAATCTCGACTGATTTATAGAATATCTAAATTACACGATGAAAATGTTTCTAAATTTTACTAAAAACTCTCGATTTATTATATTTTGTTTGTAAATGTTTAGCATAACTAGGTAACCATCGTAGAATTTTTTTTCATATTCACAAGGCATTTCGTTTTTATAACTTTCGCTGAAAATTTTTTTAGCACAATCTTTGCAAAAAGCATCTTTTCTATCTTTACTATACTGCCAGTTATTAAATTCAGAAATATTTTTAATTTCTTTACAAAAGTAACACTTTTTCTCTTCTAAAGTTAATTTGTTCATTTTATAATATAATTCCTTACAATAACAGTCTTTTCTATTCTCTTCTTGACACTTTGTACATTTCTTTTGAGACTCCATTTATATAGAAAAAAATTATTACACGATGAAAATGTTAAACTCTTAACTTATGATATTTGGTTTGTAAATGTTTTTGATAATTATTTAACCATTTTATAGTTCTTCCACATTCACATTGAGTATCTTCATAATATAATCTATGAAGATTCTTCTTTACACAATCTTTACAATATGAGTCTTTCTTATCTCTACTATAGTGATCACTATTAAACTCTGAAATTTTTTTAGTTTCTTTACATTTAAGACATTCTTTATCTTCCAAAGTTAATTTTTCTATTTTATCATATAATTCTTTATGATATTCCCTTTCACAATCTTTGCAATTATAATGCATTCCATCTTTCCTATTTTTATCTTTATAAAATTCATTTAAATCTTTAAATTCTTTGCACTTTGTACATTTCTTTTGATGCGCCATTTATATATAGAAAATTTATATTACAGTTTTGACTTCTTCAATTCATATTCATAAAACTTTCCGGTTATTTCTTCATTATTTAAATCTTTTATACTATAAGTTACAGGATCTGTGTTATTAATTTGATAAATCACAAAGATTTCTCTTGACCAATTGTTCTTATATTTGTTCGAAAATGTTTGTTTTTTACTAACAATTCTTACATGATCATTGACTTTAAATTTAGTTTTCGTGTGAATTTCAGGTGGAACATACTTAAAAACCGACTCTAATAAGTCTTTTTCTGCATCTTTATCTACGTCTTTAGGCTTCATTTTGATTGTGCTATGAACAGTATCGTTATATTTCTTTACGATTTCTCGAAGAATATCGATCCATTTAAAGTTTTTATTAATCTCAAAAAGAACCTTCATTCTTTCATTTTGAGTTCTGTTATATCTCTCTACAATACTTGATTTCTCTTCGTTTTCAGTATGATAAATCTTAATGTTGTATTTTCTCAAAACTTCGTTAAATTCTTTATTTTTAAACTCTAAACCCTTATCTGTATGAAGTAGATTTGGTGGTTTGTGATTGATCTTTATCGCGTCTTTTACTATATCTTCGAAGGCTTTTGAAACATCTTTACCGTTTTTTCTTTTGATAGCTCTTGACCAAGCATATTTTGAGAAAGTATCAATAACATTTAACATATACTTGAATCCATCATTTTGATCCGAATAGTTAGACATTATTACTAAATCTGCTGCCCATAAATCGTCAATTCCTAATGTTATAATTTTTCTCTTTTTAAACTTTTTTCGTACTGGTGCATGAATTTCTCGAGCTTCAATCTCTATCTTATCTTTAGTCTTCAATTCTTGCTTAACAGGTTTTGGATTTGGATTCTTTATAAACTTACTCTTGTTTGTCTTACATTTTGAACATTTTGCAGCAATTCTATACAATCCATTTTGAGTTTGAACGATTTTTGAATCTATATTTTTCGTTTTCTTTTTACACTTGTGACAGTGAATTAAATCATCTTCCATTTACATATCAAAGTTTCCAAGTTTATTTAATTCGTCTAATATATCAGATTTTGCTTCATTTTTATAGCCATACGGTACTGTATCGATCTTATTTTCTAGGACAATTCTCTTATCATCTTTAGCGTTCAGTGCCAGCTTGTTTATGGCAACAGTGTACAACTCATGTTTATAACTTTTGATGACTGTCATCTCCCTAAATTCTTCTTTATCTTCGAACAAACATCTCTTCAAGTTTTCGATATTTATTGTTTTATTTTACAACGCTTCTCTTAATCCTTTGCATCTTACTGGATTTTTGTCTAGATATTTGTACGAGTACATCTTTGATCTCAATCCACAAAATTCTTCTAAAACTTCGCTATTTAACTCATCTTTGAATTTCCCTATTACCTTCTTATTTTTAGTAGTGAAACATTCATGATCTTTTGGATAATCACTTGTATCAAACACATCTAAATTTTCTTTAATAATTTTAAAAGGATCTCGTTTCAATTCTAGGAAATAACTGTCTGTATCCATGTAACACAGATTCAAAATCTGGGTCAAACTTCTTTAATTTTTCGTAATAAAACTCATACATTAACAATTTTGATAGGTCAAGAACTGAAAATCCTATGTAGATCGGTTTGTTAAATTTAACCTTTTGTTTGAACATGTGACTCGCTATACAGTTGTCGTCAAAGATAGTGAAGCATTTGAAATTTGTCTTCTTGGCATGTTTCATTGAAAATTCTTCATTACCGAGTTTGATATCACATCTATTTCGCACATTTTTCCATACTTTTTCCAAAAACAGAGTTGTTCATCAGCTTGTAAAAGTCCTTCTCAAAATCACTTGTAGCTTTGGTCCTCATATTAGTATTAAAATCAATGTACTCTTTCATAAAAGGCTTCTGATCGAATGCAATAACTCTATTCACATGTTTTAACACCATTCCCTGTTCGAGATAGAATTTCAAATTTCTCGAATGAACAACGTATTCAGTTTTATCCAGTAGAGTTGTGCAAAGTTTGTTTTTAAAATGTTCTGGAGCAAGAGGTAAATCCTTGTGATGTTCGTGTAAATTCGTTGGATATCCAAGATCAACTTCGAGAATATAGCCATAATCTTCGTCGCCAGTGAGTTCCAAAATTGTTTCTTTCCATTCTGCAGTTTGTGTAAGTTTTTGGATCCATCCACTTGATATCACTAAACGGCAGTTTTTGCATTAGGCCATACCCATAAAGGTTATTAGCATCAACGTATAACAAATAGTTTTCGGGCTTTGTCTTATCGAAATCTTTTCAAATATTTGTTATTTGCTTTCACATATCGCTTAATACATTGAGAAATACCTCCACGAATACCTTTTTCAATCATTAAATACATATCGTAATCGTGTTATCAGTTGAAGCTCAATTTTCGTTAATTTTAACATAGCATCCCATGCGAGACTTGGAGCTGTTAGATAATGTGCCGGATCAAGTTTATAGCAATTTAAGCAAATATTTCTGAAATTTTCGAATATATCAGCAAGCAATAAAACATCTTGAATGTTGTACAAATCAGAGTAATTCCCTAGATTTTTCTCTTTTAATTTGTTCCATACATTTAAGTAGTGTTGATAATCTTTCTCAGATATGCTCTCGTCTGTCAAAAGTGAATAGAAATCTTGAATTTTCAGCTCTTCTTTGTAATCAAGTTTTTCAATATTATCGATAAATTCATAGGGAAATATTCCTTTTCCAGACAATATTTTAAAAATCTCGTCGTCGTCATTTGGCTGTCTTTCTATAATTTCATTCAATCCATCCTGTATAAAATGATTTGTATGTTTGAAGTCTTCTTTCTTTAAATTTTTCGCTAATTTTTCAATAGATGAGGCCATAAATCTGAATGTATCTACAAACGAAAAACTTTACAAACTTTCTTGGCTTATAATTGTCGAACTCATAGCCATATCCAGAATTTACTGAATAATTTATATATTTTTCATCGGTGTTTGCAATCAAATCAACATTTCCATATTGTTTAGCCAATTCTTTTATGTACAAATGAGTATCGTAATTTGAACATATTGTGGCAGAAAACGGGAATATTCTGAGGAAATTTCAAATTCAGATTGCAACATGCATGAGCTGCGCCTCGAAACTTGCCGGTTAAATGACAATGATCTCTCACTTTATTATAACTCTTATCTTTCCAACTATCAGGAGTAAAACCATACTGAATTGACCCAACATCATAAGCAGACCATTCACAGATATGACAAACGTTTTGAATTTTTGATACGAAATTTCTTCTTCTTCTGTCAATTTCATAGGTTTCATGTTCTTAGAATTATATTTTTTCGCTATGTATTTCGATAATTTATTGAGTTCTTCAAACAATTTTGTCGGGACGTTTTTCAAATCTTCTTCATTTTTGGCACGATAACATATCGGTTTGTACATGCGATTGGTCACATTCGACACTAAATATAGAGTAAAACCATAAGGAATGTGCCTCTGAATCTTGGTTGTAGTTGATCTTTCTGGATTGTTCTTACATGTCGGAATCTTTTCCAATATGCTCTCAAAGTCCATATAAATTACGTACGGATGGTTAAATTTCTTTTGATAATTAGTAAATTTAGTTGTTTGACCTGGAAATGGCATAATTGGCTTACAAACTTCATGATTTTTACAAATTTCTAAGTGATCTGTTAAATCTCCAGATTTGTAAAAATGGCTTAAAACATCTTCTACACAAAAATTTTCTTTCTTTATGTTTAGACAAACTGTGAAGAAACAAGCTTATTTAAATCGGTTATCAAAACATGAATGGAGATTTTATCATCTTGTTTAACATACAATAAATCAATGTTTGTTTCAGCGTCATATTTTTCAGAAATTTGTAACGGAACAATGTTAATATTTTCATCAAAAACTGTAGACATTGATAGACATTGTTGGATACTTATACTTGGAATTGTAGCTTCGTTTTTCAAATATTTGTATATCTTTCAGAGACATTGGATACTCAAAACCTGAAAATATTTCGTCATTCACAAATTTTTCGTATTGCTTTACACGTTCACAGTCTCTTTCTGGTTTTTCAATAGCACATCTTATTGAGTAAATAAAGCAAAAATCATCTCTATTTTTTATATTTATACAAGCTTTTTTATCTTTGATATTCTTTGGTAAATCGATGTATGATCCTGCATTTCATCATTTTCGTGTTTGTTAAGGCTCAAAACTAGTTGTTTACAACTTTTAAATGTCCATCCGGAACCTTTATTTGGATTATTCGTTTGTTCTCGATGTGTTAATTTATTAAATTGCTTAGTAATAAAGTCGTTTACGTCAAAGATTTCGTCTGCTTTGATAGTAAAATACATTAGACATGTTTGCGGTTCACCATTCACTAAAGTTTGTTCGTATTCACATTCCAAAGAGAGATAGCCCTTCATATTTTTAACATTTTCTTGAAATTTCTCGATTAAACTTTTAATTTCTGACCGCATAATTGAAAGATATTTGTAAATTGACATGGAATTGTCGTTCAAGTTTGTTAAAATGTATTGCTTGAAAAGACCGTGTATTGAGGATAAAACTTCTACATCAATGATATTTTCGGATTTTACTTTAAGAGTTTTATCAATTTCTTCGATCATTTCAGACTTGGTTTTATCGTTAGTACCGATAGCCAACTTTTCAGCTATTGAATGAAGTTTTTCATCATTAAATAGGTCGAGATTTTTCTTTTCAACTTTGAAATTTCTCTTTAATTCACGTAATTTCTCAATATTAAACATGTTTTCGTGATCGGCAATTTTATTTTCTCTAGCCCATTGTCTTAAATAATTTAGTTCATTATCGTAAATTTGCTTGTTTTTTTTTCGTGACTTTTTAGAATTATAATGGCGATCATAGTTTTTTCTTAAAATTTCTTTTTTGCAGAACGGACATGATATTTTTTTCGCGCTCCATTTAGATAGAAAAATTTATTTAACTAAATGGTGCTTGTAAACCAACGATTGCGCCTCTCACGGCGTGATATCACTACTACGGATATGACGCAGGCGAAGCGATTATCGTGATGGTCGGTCTGTAGTAGCACACCTCGACTGTCATTGAAGATTTTTCCTTTATTCGTAGCAGATTTGACAACATTTTACAAAGCACAGCTTAAGAAAGTAGAAGCAAACAGCTATAGATTTGGTTAATTTTTCATTCCTCAGAGTAGATAGTAATGTACCGATCGCTTTTGGAGACGAACGACTGTAGATTCGGTTAATTTTTCATTGAGAATTTGCTGTGTTATTTCTCAGCTTCCTTTATGGTACATTGAACAGTATTTTACATTGCTTTTCGGTCGGCTCCGAAAGTGCGCCAGGAACCCCATATTATTATCTACTTATATATATATAAATTGCAAAATTGTTCATTTCTTATTGTGTCATGATGCTTCTTTTTGTTGTATGTAATCCTAATGGCATATTGCTGATCATCAAGTAGATTCGGTTTTAATTGTAGCGTTTAAGTAAAACCTGTTCCATATCTTCATAACATACCAAGACTTATTATTATTATTATTTTTATTATTGTTAGAATATATTTATTTATATGCAAACAATACATTTTTAAGTCCAGAATAATATACAGTTCGTACTATGGACGACCTAATTTTTGAGTGCTACATAGGCTTTTAAAACTACTTTATTAATTTCTTAATTGATTTCAACCCATTTACAAAAATAAGCTTAAAATAGAATAGTTACATGATTCAACTATAATATCAACTTTAGTATTGGCACTATTTATAACAGAATAACGCAATATGATTCCAAATCTAAGTAAGACAAACAACCCAAGAGATAAATTATACTGCAAATAACTGTAAAGCTAAGTAGTAAAAGAAACACGAAAAACAGTACAAATAACAATTTATAGTAAAATAAAAAACAAACAAAAAATAATTATGTACTACAACAATTGAAACAACACGTACTATCATTTTCTAAATATCAATAACAGTAGTAACAGTATGGAAATGCAACAATTCTAAATATAAATGAAAATATATAAACAATTATCCAATGCAAACTTAAAACGAATGTAAAAATTACAATATTTTAATATTAAACTCTTAACATTCAAGAAAAAATCTAGTCTAATCGTAAATAACTCAAAACTTAACAAATAGTTTATTTCAAAGTGGAACAATTATGTTTAGTTTTTGAAAACTTTAAAAGTATATAGTTTACATCATATGTATTATTTGGTGAACATTTGTTCCATTCCAGTTTGAATATTTACCTGATAATCGTGATCTATAGGCGAGCCGAGATGACAGGTAAGGGCGATAATTCACACAAGAATGTCAATAACAATGATAAATCCTCGTATACCTTTTGTAGCAGACTAAAGCTAACGAAGCATTCATGCACTATATCTTTATACGCTATTCATGTTCCCGTGTCTAATAATTAGTGTCATTTTCATTTATTTCAACCCTTATTTTGTTACTTATAATCATGGTGATATCAGAGACTAAATTATTTTTCTGTTTTCCTTCATGAAGTATTTTCTGTTAGTGAAAATAACCTAGTTAATTAACTACACCAGTACTATGTACTGGTACTGGCTTGCGATTGCATTCTAACAGTGGACGTTATTTGCTTTTGATCCAAAATAATTTAACAACAAACTAAGATACGATTTTTTAATGAAGAGCAATAAATTGTCATGACTAATATTGAATCTTCAACAATGTTGCTATCATTGTCCTCGTTATTTATTCAACTAATTTGATTTTGAAATATCAAAAATTTCCTCTATGTATCCTAATTGCATGGCAATATTATAACATCATTTATGAACATAAAACCCATAATTACTGGATTATTAAAAACATTATTCAATGAGGGTTAGGTAAAAAACTGTTACTCGGGGAGTATAATTTCCGTTAAATCTTATCGGCTCCTTCAAAACTCTGCTGTATCAGTTTATTCGTACCGTGAAAAAATAGACTTAGATAATAGTGTATTTCCCTCCAAGGTATCTGACTGACTGAGTTATCTAGCCCAATTAGTCAGGTATCTCAAGAAAATGAGCTTTTTACATTATAGGAGCATCAAACCTGATCTTTATTATAATCGATACCAAAACATTCCCTGAAGAATGGATTTTCAGCCATGCTAGGTTTTGGTGAAGGTTGAGATAGGATGGTGCCAAAATGCCTATAAATGAAAAATATTGAAATTTTCTAACGTGATATTTTTTTGGCTAACCAATGATGTCAAACCATGAGACATGTAAATAATAAATTTTTAAATCAACGTCAGCTAATAATATATAGCAACATTATGTTATTAAGTATACTTATAGGGTTTTATATATATATATATATATATATATATATATATATATATATATATATATATATATATATATATAAATGAATATGTGTGTGTGTGGTGTGTAATTTTAAAGGGTTTTAGTTACTTTTCATTACATTAATAGACCACTCAGTCTCTTTAATAATTCTTTTATTGATATTATTAATATTGCTTTGTCTAACGGTAGGTTTAAGTGTATCGAGCTATAGGTAACACAATCTGAGAAATATGATCCTTCTGAAGGTTTTATCCTTTTGATCCCATTCCGTTTCGACCTCCACCAAAATTAGTGCGTTTGACAGTCTATTTCCTTTTCAGTAAAACTATTCCTTTATCCATTTTAAGATGAATCAGGTTGAGTTCTAATTACAGTGCGAATTGGCCCTCCGCTCCTATACTGAGGGATTCCTTTTAATTAAGTTTTATTATTGAAAATAATTGTCATGCAAACTTCGGGAAAATGTATACTTATTAGACAAAAGTCTGAAATAATCATGTAAATAAACAGGGATGAAATGACAAGGGGTAGTGTAAAAGAACTAGTAGTGAGCTTTATGTGGAATACAAGGCTTACAAGGGTTTCCTCCCCATTAAAACCATTATTGACCCTCTTTAACCATTCCTTGACGATCTTATTAAGAGTTGGTCTAGACAGCATTTGGCAACATTTATGTGATGTGTATAAACACAGTTTTATACATACACGGTCCTTAACGTCGTAGCTACATATATTTAAGGTATACAATTTTAATTAACAAATATTATATATTTCCCAGTAAAGTAAATGACTGATTTGTCAATGGACTATCAACATGGTATAACTAAATTTTGAGCTCACTACTGTGATAATTGTTTAAGTAAATACATTAGTTTCAAACACTACATACTTAAAGGACAAGCTGATTCGCTTTTCAGCCTTATTCTAGGACCCCATCAAACAGGATAAGGGGGAAGTCGATACTGATAAAAGGTCGGCCGGTACTGATAAAAAAGAGATCACTTAACTAGACCGTTTGGGCATTGGTCTTCTGTACATGAACCTTTAGAGTTACAAGTATTTTATACTACATATATTACTAATAAATTGGTGTATTGTATTTACAAGTAAAGTGTATTTTGAGTTTCAACGTTACAGTGACATAATCGTTAGTGTACACTTATATATATATATATATATATTATATATATATAAATATATATATATAAATATATGTTATAATATTTTATAAATGAGATTACCTTTCAACATTTAGTGTGTTTCAGTTTGAAATTTGAAATAAATAATGCATAAAACCTTGTACATATTTCACAAAAATGTATAATTGATAATATTATTCATAAGAATGTTTTGTTTGCTTCATAAATTTGATTCGTCAAAATATCATCCAAGCCACACACAGATTGCCTGCATATATACGCATCATGTGCTAAGTATACATAACTTGAATACACTCTAACTGAGCCCTAATAGCTTAGTTCCTTGCGTCTTGTCTCTAATCAAACTTTAACTATCGAGGTAGAGTTCAGATTGCCAAGTTCTACCTCAGAAACTTCTAATCATCAAAAGTTAACTTCAAGTTAATCGATTTAGAACTTATACAGAGTAAAACTCTTTCTCTATAGGATATTTTAAAATTAGTTACAAATAACCTTGGAATATCTTTATCTCAGATATACCTGGTTAATTTGAAATGTATTCCAAAATGCTGCAATATTCTAAACATTTTTATTAACGAGCAATATTATTTCCAATACTATAGTTTATAGTATAGTGTACATTGCAATATTTAACTCTCTTGAACTGGCCTAAATTAAATTGATCCCTTAAGCCCCAATACCTCCAAATATGAGTTTAGTATTTGCGTAGCTCTTGAATAGAAAAATGAATAGATTGGTTAACATAAATATTGGATTGCTTGAAGGATCTACTGGCAGATATAAAACTTAAGCTGAACATTTCTAGGAGGCAGCAGGGCAATAAGTGACTGTCTGGGATTGTACAGTTTTACGCCCAATTTATTATAACCCAAGGAACGTACAATTTTACACGAAAAATATGTAGACACAAAGGAGTGACGACTCTATAGTAAAAATACGTATTACTTTAGTTTTTTTACTGTAAAACTATTTTTTGTGAAATTCCATTACTAAACTTAAGACAGGTGATATTTTACAAAGTCATTCGTCTAAATAGGCAAATGACACAATCTCTGGATTGACACTATTTAATGTAAATCCAGAGATTGTACTAATATTATAAATCATTGACTCGTCTTAAATTCGTATTGGTTAAGAAATCTCGATTTGGTAATTCGTACATAGAATATTTTAAAAAAACAACGAATCTGTGATCAAAAGTTACCGGCTGCTTCGTTCAACGTTCAGCCTAATATACGATCCATAGAGCATATAAATTTAAAAAGGTTTTTAAAACATCGTGTTATTTTATGGCTTTATACAGTTTATTTTTCAAATATGCTTTGAGTTTATAAAATATTGTATCCAAACTTATTCCAAAATTAAATATTGTATGAAATCTTACTACAATTAAATATTTAAACAGGGAATGTATTTCATCACGTACAGAAGTATGCAAGTTTGCGTAAGCTCTATATTCAGGAGATTTTCACGTGAATTTACACTACAAACGAAATTTTCTTCGAAGGACTTCAGCCTGGTATCGTATGTATGGAAAGGCAAAACACTGATATGGCAGCCAAAATGAGGCTATGTTTCTCTTCCTGCCGAGTGTATATATGAGCCAACACAGTGCTGTTTTAGCTTCCTACTGTTTTTATAAAAAATAAATACTTTTCCGGGAATAAGACCTTATTTTTTGTTAAATATTTGTAAAGTAAGATTGACTGTGGAAATAATAGAGTTGTTTATTTATCATATTTTTCTACATAATACTGCCAATTTATAAAACGTCATTCAATTTGTTTATGAAGCGGCTGTATTCACTTACATTTGGTGATCGTACCAAGGTTGTTCCTGCCTTTGTTGTCAGTGGGCGTTGCTTGTGTAGTACATCAAAATTAGAGCTTGTCAATATCCAAATTCTATTATTTTATGAAGTCTTATGAGTATACTATAGGCTACTAAAAACCTTCTGAGAAATCAATATGATTCTTTCAATTCAACATGCCTTGACTGATGGAGGCTCTCAACAGCAGAGCCCCGATATATCTCAACTTATTCATAAATTAGCAGACAGACTCGAACGATAATACACACAAATATGTTAACAACAATGACGAATATTTTGTTCTGTAACAGCATAATTTCTAACCAGACATAAATGTTGCATAAACGTCTTAGTTCGCAATTTGCTTATTTTTAATAATCATTTTGTACCGAATGACGATAACACATGGGGGTGGTGACTTCTGAGGTCGTAGTAATAAGTACTCGAATTGCAAAGTTTACTTATAAGTTCAATTTAATCAGTGAAACTTACAAGCACCAGTTTTAGTTGGTAAATTAAATGTACACCTTGCCACGTTGCTGCCAATTAGAGTACAAGAACTAAAAATGTATATCTGATAGGTGGGCCTAAAATATCCAATGTTCTATGGAATTATGCCTACGATGTTTTAATTTATAAAACATTAAGATTTTACTTCCCTTCGCAATGTGTAGACTCACAACCCGGGTGTCGGCGTCTTGGCACGAGACATTGAAGCTGTAGTCTAAGAAGGGTTATTTCTAGTCGGTAATTACTAGAAGAGGAGTAGAGGAGTTATGAAACTAGTAGCCATCTACTCAAAATAAAACGTGAGCCCGCGGACAAGGCGCGCGAGATTCAAATCGGTCACGTAGTTGGGCTGCTACCAAGGGTTAGAATAAAATATTCATACGCGTGCCAACTAGGTAGTTACTACTCCGCCGATAATTTAGTTCCGGAACATTGGATAAAAAAATAATCTTAAATTGTACTGGCTGACTAGGTTGTGAAATGTTACATTATATAAAATCTAACTAACTAACGGTACAATTTGTTCAGTTGGACTCTAAACAGTATTATATATTTCATGATACCATAAAATTGATTTCAGACGGCACAATAAATTAAGCAGTTCACTGTGTGTAATTTTTAGTTTCCATTACATGCTGATAGACCGAAATATTGCCGTTGTTGAGTCTAAATAATATAAATACGAAATTGAATTAAATTCAAAAATTGAACAAAAGTGACACGATTAAATATCTGACCAATATTCCAATTAATATATTTGCCATTTTTTGATTTGCCATTATCTAGTTGCGTAGGTTTTTAGCGAAATAAAACCTACCTGAGGTTGCATGTAAAATTTCAAATCTCATAGGGCAATTTATAGGTTAGGCTCCATATGTTATTATGTGATGCGTTTAAACTGTGAAGTGATTAAAATTAGTTTATTTAGAAATGTAGTACGCGATTTTTTTAATGCTATTATCGAACTCGATGTTGGTTATATATAAATAAAGCTTCATTTAAAATCATTTCAATATTACAGCAGATGTCGTTCTCACACAGTTTATACAGAAGGACAGACAGGTAGGAATGAAATTTTTTAGCCCCTCGAGTGAACGGCATTGCTAACGGTCATCCAACAATTAAATGTTTTCTAAAAAAATCCGGGAAAAAAGTTAACCTCATAATATGCTTTTATGAACTAGATTTATAAAAATGAACTGGACATTGAAATAATTTCTTGTTAAATTAGACCATGAATAATAATAACAATAGTGTTAAGTGTTGTTTTTTTTATTTCAGCTTAAGTCTTTTATTAGAGAATAATCTATTCTTTAAGTCATAAGTATGACGTAGCAGGCATGTACTATATACCATTGACCACAAACTAAACTATAGTGTATTATGTTTAGTATACTGCTTTGTAAATATATATAATATGTGACCTCGAAGTATGTAGTAAAATAAACAAAGAATAAATGCTTCTTCGTGTTCCACTACGTTAAAATAAAAGTATCATAACAGAAAATACGATGACAAGACGTATTTACGAATATGTATTCTAGAATTTTCTGTTGTTTTATAGTAAGTTTCACTTTGGCTGAGTGAGCGCACAGAATATTGTTGTTCAATACTTTTTCAATTTCAACGTATGTACTCAAAATATGTTCAGTATTAACTGTAGATAATACACAAATCAATGAAATATCCGAACTCTTGTATGTTCCTTCCAAAAATAACACTGCCAGATTATTTGTATAATTCCCTGCTCCATATTAAATGTTTGCAAATTCTGTTATTCCTTATTCAAAAAGCCATGTGAATTTTTAAAGATATCTCCGCAAATCTATTAGACAGATCTATTTCCTCCTGAAGGTCTTATTTAATTGAAGAACGGAACTAATACTCGGTTTCTGCACAAGTAAGAAAGTTCAAAAAAAAATTAACCTTCTGTTTAAGATGGTAAAAATAGCTTCTGATTTTAAAGTATTGCTTCAGTATTGTAAGTATACAGGGGAAAAGAATAGAATAGAAACATTTTGTATTTCCAAAAACAATATACACATAGATATTAGATTTATTTTCCATTTCATAAATAGTCAATTACCCTTTTACTATACTTACTAAGTGGCGATAAAATAAAACAATTTAATTTTAAGTATATTAAGAATAACGGTAATACGCTTTGTTGTACGTAAATTGTTATCCTTGAATTTGTACAGTCAATTACAGACAGACAGGCAAACAAAAAGACAGATAAACATTGAAGCCTTTCGTCTCTTGTCGAGTGTTTGGTTTCATTCCTTTTACCCAATTAATACTAACAACTTTCAATCAAAAGTGAATTAATTCTTTTAATTAACAGCCGTATACTTGAACACCTTTTAGTAAGCATAGCCTTTTTGTAACGTAAGTGTAGCCAGTAACCTGATTGGAATGAAAAAGAAGTGTTGACTACTAAAGTAAATACGAATTTTATTCAATAGTCACACTCTTCAAAAGTGTTTTTGTGTGGCCTGTTTAAAATTATAAGTACAAAAATAGTTACGAAATATGTACCACGGTATAGCCATAATTTCCTCAATAAAAAAAAAATAAAAATTGCATATTATGAAAACCGTTATCTTGCGTGGAAATATATTTAAACAACTGTAATGGACAAAGCTTTACTACTGTTTATATTATATCAATGTTCTGTATAATCATGTACTGTATAATATATTTTACATGTAATAAATATTGTTAAACATTGTAAGAAAGAAAAGACTTAAAATCACTCGGGCAATAGCCTATAACTATAGGAGTTATTAACAACCACTTGAAGAAACTACCAAGAAATTTAAATTAAGGAGTAATCTTTATTTATTAAAAGCTTAATTTTTACTGGGTGGTTGATCTTCTAGTTTTAGCAAAATACACCGTAATTAGTCAAATAATTGTTACGTACATATATTGTTCAGACGTTTACCGGTCTCCACTTGTGTGTAGAATTTGTTTTCTACTTCATCACTAATCAAATTAATTAATTTATAAACAGTGGCTGGTGATATTAAAATGTATAATTATAAATAACATTTAGAAAATCGATTAGTTATGCGTTAGACTAATGTTGGTTAAACCGTAAAAGGACTTAGCGAGAGTTGTGGCCGCAACACACCCTCAGGTACCGATATTAGACAGAGTTTGCATCCAATTAGTGTGACAAACTTTAAACCAAAACAGCCTACGTATAAATTGTGTTACTCCACTCCATGTCGAATCCGTTTCCGTGAGAGTTTGAGGCTGCAACACCCTCAGGTACCGATATTAGACAGAGTTTGCATCCAATTAGTGTGACAAACTTTAAACCAAACAGCCTACGTATAATTGTGTACTCCACTCCATGTTGAATCCGTTCCGTAGTGGTCTGAGCGAGAGTTGTGGCTGCAACACCCTCAGGTACCGATATTAGACAGAGTTTGCATTCCAATTAGTGTGACAAACTTTAAAAAACCAAATACAGCCTAACGTATAATTTGTGTACTCCACTCCATGTTGAATCCGTTCCGTAGTGGTGTCTGAGCGAGCGAGAGTTGTGGCTGCAACACCCTCAGGTACCGATATTAGACAGAGTTTGCATCCAATTAGTGTGGCAAACTTTAAAACCAAACAGCCTGCGTATAATTGTGTACTCCACTCCATGTTGAATCCGTTCCGAAGTGGTCTGAGCGAGAGTTGTGGCTGCAACACCCTCAGGTACCGATATTAGACAGTTTTGCATCCAATTAGTGTGACAAAACTTTAAACCAAAACAGCCTACGTATAATTGTGTACTCCACTCCATGTTGAATCCGTTCCGAAGTGGTCTCAGCGAGAGTTGTGGTCGCAACATCCTCAGGTACAATATTAAACAGAGCTTGCGTCCAATTAGTGTGACAAACTTTAAAACCAAAACAGCCTACGTATAATTGTGTGTACTCCACTCCATGTTGAATCCGTTCCGTAGTGGTCTGAGCGAGAGTTGTGGCTGCAACAACAACCTCAGGTACCGATATTAGAATACAGTTGGCATCCAATTAGTGTGGCAAACTTTTAAACCAAAACAGCCTACGTATAATTGTGTACTCCACTTCATGTTGAATCCGTTTCGTAGTGGTCTGAGCGACAGTTGTGCCCGCAACATCCTCAGGTACGGTATTAAACCAAGATTGTGTCACAATCATCGAACACTACTTATGATTGAGTACTTCAATCATTTGTAATTCATAAATTTAAAATTTCGTATTTTTAATGATCGTAGGAAAATCATTTGCAATCGTTGTATTTAATATGCTTTAACTGTTTTAGATACAACATAAATTAGGATTCTTCGTTCGTGGAATGTCTATGTTCCAGGGTACAGAATCTTCAAAAAATTAAGTTGCAAATCGTATTATTTTTCCATACAGTTTCCAGGAATGGAACAATTTTATTATACAAATACTTTACCAGCAGTACAAAATGTTTCATAACACTTGTATTACATTCGTCAAACTTCTCATACTATCATAAAACATTTATTCCGTACTCTAAAAAGACCGTACTAATAACTTACTCTTATTTGTTAGGCAAACCAGGGGCGTATATTTTTGTATAACGTTTTTATATTATTTTAGATCCAGAATAATAAATTATCCTAATTCTTAACACAAAATCAACTTTAACACTTTCTTTATTACAATTAGACATGTTAAAGCCAAAATAATTTTTTTCCATACAGATAATAATGAACAAAAACCGCAAGTCGTATGAATAACACATGTGTTATCTAGGATCTAGGAGTAAAGTACATAAATTTTAAATTTTGTAACATTTTTTAGTGTATTTCCAAAAGATTTAAATTGTAAATTACGTTTCCGAACCTGCCTACTCATAACTTGATAACCTGATATCATAACTTGATACACTAATGCCTCAAGCTCTTAAGAGAAAAGGAAACTATTGATTCATCATGCAGATTTTTTTTATTCCCGCTGTCCTAGAGAGATGAAATTTGACACACGTGTATTGCTATATCACGTGACTAACGGCAAAAAAATACCTTCAACTGTAAGTAGGTTTTAATGGCAGAAAATAGTGGCTTTTTAAATGTATTAAATATACTTCTTGATCGGGCAACAAGACAAAACGCTATGTTGGTGGAAAATACTTATGGTGGAAGTAGATTATAATGACCTGAAAGAGACCACTATACTGTCACTTATATGTAACAACTTTTCTTTTACTTTTTCGTAAGTAGTATCACTTAGGTATTATTTATTATTTAGGTAAGTAATATCACGTAACAAAAACCCTTAGTCTGTCCACTATTGTTTGTTCGCAAGCCTGTGATATAATAAATTTATTTCGATGCACCATTCCCCTATAACTATTACTACGTAAGTAGTTTTTTTTTGTTTGAAACTAAATTAAACTCAGATATACTGAATTCTTTCAAAATGGCTTATGGCATCAAAACTAAATTTGAGTAATAAAGTGCTCACATATTACTAATTATTCAGTTTTTTCAGCTATTTCATTGTTTATCTACTCTCAGTTCTTACTTTGCAGTTTTGCAATAGGCATTAAAATTCAAGTTCCGTCGTGGTTCAATGCATGACACGTATATAATTAAAAGGGATTATACTAAGTGTCTACAACTGAAGCTAATGTGGTCTAAAACAGATCATTCCATCTCTCCATATTAATACAGCTACAATTAACTGTAGCAATTTGACATCAAGTTCTAGACGTTTCCTTGTAATTTTTACTCTGATTTCTTATCTAACGTTAACAATGTTTATATGCAAACATTCTCTATCTATGTATCTCTTTGTATCATCACAATTACGGTCACCATAAAAGTAATCGATAAGGTTCAGTTTGTTGTAGGGACCAATCTGACTTAGGAGGCGGAGGACTTTTACACACATTGTGATTGGGTGAACTTTAATATAAACAAATTGTAATACTTTTTCTAAAAAATGTAACGGAAAATCTACCTAAATATTGTAGTCGGTGAGCCAAAATACCTTGTTTATTGCATACATGTTACGGTATTGGATTACAGCTACACATACAATGTTAGCTCATAAAGCATGTAAATCAGTCTAGATGGGTAAGCTTATAATTGTAATGATACCAGCAGCATGGTGATATGAGCAGTTACACACCATGACAATAGTTTCCAGCTATGACGTTACTAAGTCATAACTGCCGATTGTTGTCAACATCATATGCTCTATGATGTTTGTTTTTAGCTGTAATGGACTACAGCTAAAAACAATGTGTTGGTATATAAACAATTCTCTACATTTTAATCTAGCCTGTCTGATTAAGCTTGTAATTATAACGATACGGTGGTTGAAATTAACAATCCTAATGATAGCTAAAGAACAATTGTCCTCTCTCCAGTCTGAAAAATTTAAAGGTTTGTTGTTTTATATATATATATATATATATATATATATATATATATATATATATATATATATATATCTATAATACATATATATATATATATTTGAAATGTTGCATGCAGCCCTAGCAATGCCTGGTTACGCGACATGTGATATGGTGTACGTTTACCGGTATATATAAATACGTCTAAGTATAACTCTAAAAACAAACTGTATGAGCTCTTAACAATTATTTCCCGGACCACAGTATGGGGGTATTATTCAATAATGCAAAATCCTCCAGTGTATCTTTTCCTTCCAAAAAAGTGTTTTATACGTAATTGGTAAACAGCTGAAATTACCCATACGTGGTGGAAACGAGAAATATTAAAATTATTGAATTCTATGGAAAAATTAATTTTCATGCGGACGCCAAACACATTTAATGAATAACATTTCAAGTTTAACATACAGACTAAACCAAAGTTTGACAAATGCAGCATTGGAGTTAGTCCGGAGTGTAAACAACCACCTAACAACCACAATTATTTATGTACGATACAATTATGTAGTTGATCGTGTTTATCAAAGTAAAAGTGCCACTTTTAAACACTTCATAACAATAACAATGAAATTCTATTGATAACAGGATGTTAGCCCACTACATGTTTAATTCAAGTGACGGGGACGAGATGCTTCCACAAAAGAGTTGTCTGTTTTACTTGAATCCAAAAAAGAACAGAACAATTACAACCACAGTACCCTTCACTCCCCCCGCGTGAACAGCCAAACAACGCTTCCGATCCCTGGAGCCTTTAATTACTATCATTCCCTCCAACAAACCCCGCGCTTCAACAAAGTAGCCCATTATTGTTTTTAGAGTATTTCAGTTTTTTGTGAATAGTAATTTGTAATCTCGTTCAATAAAAGCTATTTATTGCGTTTAGAACTATTAGAAAAGTATGTTATCTCTGGCGCGGGGATGGTAAATAAAATTTGCTATAACATGTTTAAACTGCCTGTGAGAAGTACCGATCGTGTTATGCAAGTTTCATAACACTTCTGGATATATAAGGTTAAAACTATTAATGTATTAACTGAAGAATGAATTTTAAACGACATAACTTATGTAACTAATAACTTAACCCCTGTGTGATAATATCCCTCATAAATAAGTACGAGTTTTCGTTATATTAGTTCCGATAAAATATGATTTATGCTTTTCTACATTTAAATCAAATCCATTATAGGAATAAATTGAATAATAAGGATGTATGACATAAAATTTTATTTGTAGAAACATCAAATCAAAAATCAAATCAAAATATTTTTATTCATACACATAAAACAATAAAATATACATTTCCATAATTTAAATGAATAATTCCCCATATAGACCTATAGGTCTGTGTAAGGGGAAGAGTCCATCAATCAGTCTTTTCTTAATTGTACTTAATTGTTCTTAATTGTAATCGTAATTGTAATTGTGTACCATACTTTAACCTAAAGATTTACCAAAGATCTGTTTAAGTAGTACAAAATACATTGTTGTAAAAATTGTATATACATATACTTACATACATGATACGCATACACACACACCCACCACACACACACACACACCACACACACACACACACACACACACACCCATCTCTATACAGTTTAGGCACCGCTTAACCACCATATTACTATTAGATGGATGGAAACAATCCAACAGCACCACCAAACCACATCCCACAATAATAATTCCTACTTACACAAAATTCCCAAATAATTTGCTATTAACAGGCTTCTTCGACAAAACACATTTAAATAAATCAGTTCTAACTGTTTTACAACAAGCGATCCTTATATTATATAATTTGAGAGTCTTAAGGTCCCTCCTACTACATTTGTCAAGATCGCAAAGGCATTTGAACCTGAATATTACAAACAATGTCTTTATTTCACAAATTTATTTAGATTAAACATTGTGCTTTATACACTGTATCTTAGTGAAAACCATTAAATTAAACTTCAATACTTTAGTTTACCGTGTCATGTTGATATACTGTTTAGATATGTATGTATGTCTACACGATATCTCCAATTCGAACGGACATGAGATCTTGAACTTACCAAATAAATAATTAACTTGAAATTTTATCACTAGAGGGGCCGCACAAATTCTATTTGTGTTAGCCTATCTGTGTATATGTTCACTACGATATCTCTAGAGCTTATTAAATTATAAGCTTTAAATTTTGCACAGAGCTATATTAGGAAACACTGAGTTTAATGAAAGTGTATGATCAAGCTTTGATTCTCTACAATAATTAAGAATAGGACAATATTGTGTCTAATAAATGTTACCCAAATATTTAGAAAAGTAAGTAAACCATTCTTTTTCTAATATAAATATTACTTTGCTCTATTACGTCCTATCTGGATTGAACTAGACATGGTTTTAAGGGAAAAATTTTAATTTATAATTGCCCAACTGATTGACTTTCTTTTTTAACGTTGCACTACTGTAAGTACCATACACACGATTGAAATATTATGGTATTGTTATATCAAGAACAAGTTTTAATATTTATTAAAAACGAAATCTTACGAAAGTCCAAATAAAAATCCCTACCATTGGTTTTAAGGGTTTTATTAATTCTTTTTAGTATAAAATTGCCTCGCGCCTCCTAGTTTAATTCCAGATTTCAATTGACTTTGAATAATTGAAATCATCCTTATGTTTTAGCTCCTTTTAATCCAAAAATTTTTTTATGTATTTAATAATAATGAGTTCCGTGTCTTCTCTGGTTTCTAAACTACAAATCTTTATTAGAATGTGTATAAATAATTAAGTTTGATGAAATACTATAAATACAGGTATAAATATAAATATCATTCAATAAATACATATTTATAATAGAAGGTTTACCTTTATTTTGTACACTTAAAACCAAATAACTCACTGTTAATGATTGTGTAGAAAGTTTATAATTAATCTGTACGTGAATTGACCACTCTGCTGCCCCTATAACTCTTTTGATGCAGCCTATCCTGTTTCAACTTCCAAACTAAACTTTTGCTGAGGGCCAATGCAAGTTAATTCCAATAATAAACGAAACTTAAAGAGACTACTCTGTACGTTGAAATATTAACACGTACATTTCACCTAATGAATAAAACATGAGAACTACAACTCTTGATGTTTGCGATGAAAGTAACCATAAACGAGTGATCGTTTTAAGAGCTTGTTGCTCTTGTATATAATTAAGAGCTCTCATTGTTAATTACATTCCTTTTACATCTCTCAGCCACCTTGCTGATATAACGTGTTTAACTGGTTTATTCAGAAATATAGCTTATTCATATAACTGCACTTTACTTTAATTTATTCTCAAACCTTTATTCAGCATCTTATAACATTATTGAATTGTTTAATATACTCGTAGTAAAATTGAATTTAAATACACCCCTGCCCTTTATAGATGCCATGATAATCACCTATAGTAATGGTTTATTTTATTTATATTTTGTAACTAAAAATGTCTATGGTCTAATCCCACCACTTTTTTATTTAACTTATTTTGAGTAAAAGTGACCTAATAAACATATTACATGCGACAGTTTTAAGGCAAATTTTGCACATACAAACGCTTTTCCTAATATCACTTTATCCTTGTACAGCAAGCGCCATTCTACGTTGTTGTACAAGTACAAACCGTTTAAATAATGTTTTAAATAAGATCATTTAGCAACTACTTTTCTACCTAACTATAATTTAAATAATGAAGACCAACTAGAATTGTAAAAAATCACTTGGCACAATATTGAAAACTTTTCCTGGAAAGTGAGCAATTCTTGATGCAAAGTGATAAAACCTTATCTAATTTAGATTGTATTAGTACAAACCTAGGTTTACCAAACCATACCTAACATAACCTAACCAAACCTGCGTAAAAGACGAGATAATGCTTTGCTGCTGGTAAGAGTGTAATGTTGCTATTCGAAGATGTCCTCTGACCATGTTTTACCCAAGAACGTGCAAGTGGGTCACACAATACCTAATAACGCGGGTTCGGCATTGCGAATCAATACGAGATCGTACAGTTTTCTTTGAGCCTTCAGCGTGACAGCCTCAAGTTGACCATAGTCTGCTATAGATATATTGCTCAGGGACGATTAATCTGATAAGGGATGCTAGATTTATCCAAGTTGGTTGTGTAGTGAGCCCCGCCGGTATGGAACTTTAAAAGAAGAATTATAATTCCATCATAGGACATACTATTATTGCCATAAACGTTACTATGATTATTATACATAGTATTATCCTAAGTTTATGAAATTAATTAAAGTCTAATACATTTATTATGAACAAATTTTTATTTTCAGTATTCTGATACATTTGTATGCCTTATATACAGTATAATTCTTAGGGGACCAGTTATTATTTAATACTTATATATAATATTTAAAGTACATGTTCATGTCAGCCGTGGCGTGTAGTGTGAGTGGCATTGTTCCATGTAAAGTTTTTCTGTAAAACTGTTCACATCCTCAACCACGTCTACCGCTTTGTATTAATTCTCCAGAACCACAGTATTCAGTAACACTACGACTCGGATCAGTATTTTAGTTTTATTTTCTCGCACCAGAGAATACCAGTATTCAACGTATGAGTATAAATATTAGTGCCAATACTGGCAGATAAGTTATTCAATGGCATAATTCTTTACCTTCACATCCCCATGCTTTATTACAATATGAAATCTGTGTCAATGAGAACACCACATCATCTATGCCACAGTAAAGTCCATAAAAAGCTATTAGAATCAGCACAAAAGTTATTTTAGAGTCCTTGCAGGCCAGCTTTAAATGAATTACTATGCCTTGTCTCTGCATTTTGGAAACAACTTTTGTTTTTCTTTATTCTAATGCGCCTTATCCAGAGGCGAAGAAATAAACATGCACAAGACACGAGGAATAGATAAATAGAATGCGGGATGACACAGAACGGTAGTTTATTAACAATTACTCTCGCATGCAGGCTTTCTCAGCAGACTGCCCGCCATTCAATAAAAAATGCACCAACGCCTTTAGGCTTTAAAAAAACGCATTTTGGTATCCATGCATTTTATAATACTGACTTTTTTTAGTTCGACTGGGAGCCCGCCCAATTTGAATAACCGACTTCACTGTTTAATAACCGGGTTACAAGAAATAAATTGTGTTTTGTAATATTGTATGTCTAAATGAGAATGATCTTCTTTGAATTAGTAAAATGTTATTATATAATACATTAACGTTAACTAAGCAATTTTAAACAAAGTTTTCGCAATAAACATTATTCGATTTGGTATAGTATATACGAGTCTAATGACATTTTGGCTCTACGAAACATAGCTCTTCGTACACTAGGTGTCTCTCATATCAAATGAACATTCTGTTTATTAAAATACAATTATTAAAGAAAGTCATATTGTACTAATGCATCATAGTTCAAGTTAGAAATTTCCGTTAACACTAAAAAGTAAATTACATTCATGCAGTCGCTTTAAGTACTTGTATATTGTATTTTCTTACGATGAGTACGCTAAACATTGAATACCGACTGGACGTACTACTGTTGAAGTAAGAAGACGTGATAAACATCTTATGCAACCATAAAACTATGGCAAATTAAAAACCTGTTACAGGATACATGATTGATCTATCAATAGTACTCCGCTTTTCGATCTTACTAAATATCTCTAGATATGTGTCGAGCTTAGATTTCAGTGAGCTATCATACGACCTGTTTATCAGTTTGTAGGAAGCTTGGGAAATTGCGGTGAAGGCGCTTGACGTTCTAGTGTTAATTTAATATAGTGTTTAGATTTATAGTTGTGAACTTAGGTTTATAGTAATCTAGTAACTAATTAGTCATTGTGCATTTAGTACTCTTACACACCTTAGTTCATACACCTTACTATCTTTTAGGTGGTATGAACTATATTTAATTTTATAAATCGCATAAAAATATTTGTTAATAATGAAAATACCAAAATTGAAAGTAAACTATTATTTACTATTATTTGCTCACATAGGAGAAATGAGGTGGTGTGATTGTCCTCATGATAACTTCCAGGGCAACGAGAATTTATGTACACTAATTCTACTAACTAAAACCACATATTTATATATATATATATATATATATATATATATATATATATATATATATATATATATGGGCATTTATAACTTTGTGTATGGGCTTATTTGTGTGCATATTTTTGTTTTCTATAATTTATAGTAAGGATTTTTTCACCTTAGTATGATGCTATTTCTTTAGTATCCTAGAATCATAGAAATTTAATTTTTCTTTAAATGTATAACGTTTTTTTTTTATAAGACAATACACCACAGGTACATACTCGCTTGCACATTAAGTATTTTCTCAAAACTCCTCTGCAACATAAAACTTATAGATAATCTCCGAAAGTCTACTTAAAGCCCTTAAAATGTTTCACATTGAATACTAAATAATCTATGTTTAAAGAGTTTCGAAATACTGAATCTCGATCATGTGGCAGAAGTTATAAACGAACGTGCCCAACCCTGTAGGTCAGATTTAAAATGAGACTACGGTAAAAAACTAAATTACTACAGAAGACAATTATTTTAACAAAACTAGACAATAGTATTTTTATTTTTTGAATGGACCCAACTATTATGCTAATATCACACTATCAGCTTACACTTAAAATAAGTGAATTAGTTATTGTACGAATTACTTCATTTGAATTTATGAAATTTACGTACTGTAATTAAAATGAGTTAGATTGCAGCATAAAACCTCTCATTACGACAATGGCTATTTAGTTTTAAATTTAATTTAAAAAAGTTTAGATAAAGGATAATACGAAATAGAAGGTTCGTCTTACCATTATTCCCAGGGGCCTAGGAGATTGTCAAATAAGGACGAGACCAGACGGGTAGGGTATTGAGGTGAGGAGAGGGAAGAGGGATAGCTCTGAGTAATAATGCTTCTCGTTAATTTGTTTCTTTCCACTCGAGAGGGATTACATTTCTTATCGTAAATCTTATCGCAATAATATTCTTTATTGAATATCGACTTAATATCCAGTGCTTCTGTATTAATGAATAATATTCATATGGAATAAAAAATAATTGTAGATTTAAATGAATATTAAAACGCAAAAATATAGTGTAATCTATATTGCGGTGAGTTTTGAAAAACCTAAAACCCGGTAAGAAAAAATCAAAGACAAAAACT